>NC_133653.1:154222339-154462339 GCF_009905375.1 Apium graveolens
CCCGATGTCAAATGGTAGCTCAGACATCGGTTATATATATAACCGTTGTAAAAATATACAGTTTAATATCGACTCCAATAGGTAACCGTTTTGATAGGTGTTCTGTAACATCCGTTTTGATTAAATATATATTATTAAAAGTCTATACTAACATCGATTTTCTTTGTAACCGTTGTTAATATTCATGTGGCAGAGTTCTATAACATCAGTATTTTTTAACAAATATTTGGATTTTTACTGATGTCTTTGGTGATATTAGACAATAAATTAACAAAAATATCAAAAAAACTTAATTCCCAAAGCTGAACGAGTACATATTATTACCCAAATGAATTCAAATCAATAAACAAAATAGCCTAGTTTACACAATCAACCTGAAAAAATTCTAAACCAAATACATATATTGTTCTAAACAAACTATTACACTAAAGTACTGGCCCTGTTATGAATCATTATGTACTTCACAATATGCAAATCAAAGTAGGACTTAAGTAATACATTATGTCATTTATTTGAATGTGCTGCTTCCATCATTTCAAAGGCTAGCATTTTCCTTGCTGGTATCATTTTCCTTTAGTGCATACTTTTGATATAAAAATCAATTCTAATTTTATGTTAATATACTCAATATAAATTGGAATAATTTAGTCCAATTAGGATAAACTGGGTTTTGTACAACATCTCGATAAGTGATATGTCTGTCTAAGTAACCATTCAATCCTATGAGGATAACTGTGCTAGATACTGACTTACTAGTCTTCAATAAACAAATGATCCCATGTAAGAAGTAATTATTTCTGCGGAAATCTTATGACACTAGCAAATTCTGATAATTGAGCTTAGTTAAGTTTACTTTGTTTATCTTATTACTAAGTCACAAATTAGAATAATGCTACTCATCTGTTAAGTTCTGATACTAGTAAAACTGCTGAATGTACTAAGTGCTGATAAACCTCACTTATAAAAAGAAAAATCAAAAGGTTCAAAGAATAAAATCAGGTACTCCTTTGAAATCTAGAGTAAAAATGTGGAAGGGAAGACCCAAGTGCATTGCTGGTATTAAGTATATATGTATTAGAAAAGCAAAATATTTTCTTGGTGACTTTTCACACTCTATGATTACTGGAGAAATACTCTGATAATAGCATAAATTCTGATAAGCAGTCGTGACTCACTTACACTGAGGAGCCACTGTAAAATAGAATTTAAAAAGATGCATAAAATTAGCACAAAACAGTTGAGGTGGACTCAAACATGAACTCATTCATCAGTAGGTTTCAGGATAATGATAGCTCTTTAGCAAAATTTTAGTTATGCCTTATTTCTAAGATATACTGAAGTGAATCAGACTTTACTCTTTGTCTGCTATTTAGCTTGATGCACACACTAATCACTCCATCTGAATGATGAAAATTACTGTGGTGGTCTATGTTGTTTCAGATAAACAGTCATTGTGTCATTTTGCACTAACTCTGAGGCCAAGTTCTGGTTGCATATTCTGACGATTAAGTTCTGAAGAGTATAGCTCAGCACTTGTATGAGGATTTACTTAGATAGGCATTCCTTTTTCGAGTTAAGAAATTATGTTCTGATGACTGTTAAGTTCTGAAATAAGTCTAAGTTCTGATATTACAGTCTAAATTCTTTACTTGACTTATCTGTGGATAAAATTTGATAACAGTCTCGGTACAAACTAGAACATGTGAAGTGGAAGATTAATGGTCACTATGGTTAGGATTCATGGTACTCGTACTTAAACAGTCAACTTTTACTTGTGTCTTGTGCGCATTCAACCATGTTTTCTCTTTCCAATGAATGTTATTCTTTTTCCAAGTCTGGAAAACAAGGTAGAATTAATTCTACCTGTCAGCATTAAATACTTTTACGTCTCCTGGCATTCTCTTGCCTATATAAGCAGCCACTTCACATCAGCCTTCCCATCACACTCTTTCTCACAAACTTACCTTCATACTTTTTCTTTCAAAAACACAATGGTCAGATACAACATGTTTTTGAACTACCAAAACTTCAATATGGAGCTAAGCTGTGCCGACTGGCAGCAGGAATGGCACGACACGGCCATTCCTGAGGAGATATGGGACTCTGTCCCACAGGAGGTACTGACCCAACTCCTGTTCTTCTATATGGACTATAATCGCCATCTAGAGCGATTGGAGGAGGAAAGGCTGGAAGCTCTCCGTCAGCAAGAGCGAATCATCCGACTCGCCATTCTGTTTGTCGAGTGTAGGAAGAAGAAGAAATGATTTAATCTTGTCTTCTTCCTGTTTTTTTCATCATCAGCTTTGTCAGGCTTCTTAGCTAGGACTAAAGCTGTTGATGTTAGGTTTAGTAGCTTAGGGAAATCTTGTATAAGTACTGATGTAATTTCCATTTCATGAATGTATTCTCTTGATATATTAATGAAATCTGTCTTTATTTCAAGATTTTATCTCTAAGTTATTTTTTAATGCAATGATAAATCCTGATTGATATTCTGATGACCATATAAATTCTGTTTTATTTTAAGTTCTGACTTTCCTTTATCTGTACTTAATCATATGATTTATCTTGGTCATTTTCACTTGATTTCTTTTCAGAATATTAATGATGCAGTGAAAAATAATTAAATCAGTGGGAACAGTTTCAATTTTGAATTAAAACGGTTTCACCTTGATTAATGGAATATCTGGGTAAATGGAACGGGTTTTCCTTGAAAACAGGCAAGTGGTTTTTCCTTGAAAACAGGCAAGTGGGCAAGTAATGATTACTGTTTTCTCGCGCCCAGTAACTATCCGTTATTACTGCATGTCTGACAGGTGTCCAACGGTAACATTTTTTTTAGAGTATAAGTACGACAGAGAAAAGATTTCTTTAATCTTTTATTTCCTTCATACTTTTTCTCTCTACTTGCTTTTACTCTCTCTTTCTCTCACGTTGGTTTTTCATACAGACATTTTATCAAACACCTAACAGGCACTTTTAAATCTTAATTTTTCACATGGCACCTAAGGATTTAATCATTGATGGAGCTAAGTTTGTTCCAAACAACTATGCTGCAATTCTTGATCATGCTGAAGTTCCATCTGAATTGCATTTTGTGCAAGATCTTCTTGCACACAGTGAGATTGGGTATGCACTGGCCCAGCCTTCAGTCTTTTCGAGCCAACAGGTTCTGACATTTTGGCGGACTGGGCACTTTGATGATGGTGGTAAACATGGCACTCCCAGTATTGTTTTCAAAGTGGGTGATTCATCTTATGCAGTCACTCCTGGTACAATACGCAAAGCTCTACATCTCCCAGAAGATTGTGCCTTTTCAATTCCAGAAGAATCAGCTCTTCAGGAGTTAATGGCAAATTTGGGGTATGAAAGGAGTTTGGCAAAACTTGGGCAGTTGAAACGGGCTCATATCAGAAGAGAATGGAGCTTCTTCTTCGACTGCATCACCAAAGCTTTTGGGAACAAATGTTCGAATTTTGATGCTATCCCAATTCTGAGTCAGCACATCGGGTATGCTATTATCAATCAAACTCATTTTGATTTTACAACTGGTATAATTGGTTTTATTGGGGATAGGATGACAGAGGATAGGAATGTTGTCTATTTTGCTAGATTCTGTCAACTTATTTATACTTTTTGTACTGATGAACCTCAATTAGTCAGTTCCTCAACCCCACCTTTTAAAGTTGCAAAATGATACTTTAATGACCTGGTAAATGCTGACAATTAAGTAAAACTTCTTCTACTAGATAGGGGATGTTACCCAGACTTAGACCCTAAGTCATTCTTAGCGAAGTGACCAATCATAAGAATGAGATACGGACCTCCCGTCTTTTTCAGTCTCCCTCCTTTCCCTTCATTCTAAGTAAGTAGCGCGGCAATTCTTTATGAATTTTTAGAGCAAGAAGCAGAACTATAGAGATAGAAGTGTGTTTCTTTGGATTTTAATTCATTTTGAAAGTGTATGTCTTATAAATGAACAAAGCAGATATGAACTTGTAGAGATAAATTGTTTAACTGTAAGCACACAAACAAAATATCAAAACCTCACTTGATTGTATTAATCAAATTTGTTTTGCAACCAATCTGTGTTCTTGAAAATAAGAACTCAGCTACAAATATTGATAGAGAATAGAAGATATTTTCTAGATCTGTTTGATGCCTCGAAACTAAGGACCCGTGCATGCTTTGTAGACCAACAACACGGGTTTACAAAACTTGCACTAAAATGTACCAACACATTTTCTAAAGCTATCTTGTCTATTTCCATTTCTAATATTAGCAAATCTGTGCAGAATCTTGTAGGTCTGTGACCCTCCTTTGTCCAGTGAATCTTGTCCCTTTATCTTGAATTATTCAAGCTGTATTTGTAGTCTTTCCAATTAAGTGATATAATTGTTTGTTGACTGATAATCTTATATATTAAATCTGTTTCCATTCTGAATTTTAAGATAGTTTGTCAATATCTCTTTTGTTCTTTAGAGATGTCGCATATCGATAAGTATAATGACTAATTGATATCTTGAGTTCTCTATATATGTCTTTGACTTGTCCAGGTCTCCACTTTTACATGTAGAATGACTTGTCGATATCTCCAGTTCTCTACATAGGATTTTCACTTATCGATATCTCTAGTTCTCTACATAAAGATTTGATTTATCGATATCTCTAGATCTCTACATACATAAATGACTTGTCGATATCTCATGTTCTCTACATAGACATTTTGACTTGTCGATATCTGAGATCTCTACATGCATATTGACTTGTCGATACCTCTTGGGACTTCTCTACAAGTCATTTTAGACTTCTTGACAGACTTCTCGATATCTCTTCATCTATAACTTGTCAATATCTGACTTAGAACATTTTTTCTAGAACAATATTATTCAAATCCAAGCTGCTGCACTTCTCTCTGAGGAATGATCAAGATTTGATCTTCTTCCAGAGTTTATTCCTTAGCTTGAAGGTTGTTCATAGAAAAATTCTCCAGTCTAATCTACTTAACATTTTTAAAGACACAAGGCATACAATTACAAAATAAAAAGTTAGATTATCATACAACTTATCCTTAAGGTTTTCAGTATGACTTACACTAATTGAAAAAATACCTTAGACATCGGGTAAAAACCGATGTCTATGTAAAAAAATGTTGATGTCTTCACGACTGATATTAAAGATAGTTTTCCATAGACATCGCTTTTTACCCGATGTCAAATGGTAGCTCAGACATCGGTTATATATATAACCGTTGTAAAAATATACAGTTTAATATCGACTCCAATAGGTAACCGTTTTGATAGGTGTTCTGTAACATCCGTTTTGATTAAATATATATTATTAAAAGTCTATACTAACATCGATTTTCTTTGTAACCGTTGTTAATATTCATGTGGCAGAGTTCTATAACATCAGTATTTTTTAACAAATATTTGGATTTTTACTGATGTCTTTGGTGATATTAGACAATAAATTAACAAAAATATCAAAAAAACTTAATTCCCAAAGCTGAACGAGTACATATTATTACCCAAATGAATTCAAATCAATAAACAAAATAGCCTAGTTTACACAATCAACCTGAAAAAATTCTAAACCAAATACATATATTGTTCTAAACAAACTATTACACTAAAGTACTGGCCCTGTTATGAATCATTATGTACTTCACAATATGCAAATCAAAGTAGGACTTAAGTAATACATTATGTCATTTATTTGAATGTGCTGCTTCCATCATTTCAAAGGCTAGCATTTTCCTTGCTGGTATCATTTTCCTTTAGTGCATACTTTTGATATAAAAATCAATTCTAATTTTATGTTAATATACTCAATATAAATTGGAATAATTTAGTCCAATTAGGATAAACTGGGTTTTGTACAACATCTCGATAAGTGATATGTCTGTCTAAGTAACCATTCAATCCTATGAGGATAACTGTGCTAGATACTGACTTACTAGTCTTCAATAAACAAATGATCCCATGTAAGAAGTAATTATTTCTGCGGAAATCTTATGACACTAGCAAATTCTGATAATTGAGCTTAGTTAAGTTTACTTTGTTTATCTTATTACTAAGTCACAAATTAGAATAATGCTACTCATCTGTTAAGTTCTGATACTAGTAAAACTGCTGAATGTACTAAGTGCTGATAAACCTCACTTATAAAAAGAAAAATCAAAAGGTTCAAAGAATAAAATCAGGTACTCCTTTGAAATCTAGAGTAAAAATGTGGAAGGGAAGACCCAAGTGCATTGCTGGTATTAAGTATATATGTATTAGAAAAGCAAAATATTTTCTTGGTGACTTTTCACACTCTATGATTACTGGAGAAATACTCTGATAATAGCATAAATTCTGATAAGCAGTCGTGACTCACTTACACTGAGGAGCCACTGTAAAATAGAATTTAAAAAGATGCATAAAATTAGCACAAAACAGTTGAGGTGGACTCAAACATGAACTCATTCATCAGTAGGTTTCAGGATAATGATAGCTCTTTAGCAAAATTTTAGTTATGCCTTATTTCTAAGATATACTGAAGTGAATCAGACTTTACTCTTTGTCTGCTATTTAGCTTGATGCACACACTAATCACTCCATCTGAATGATGAAAATTACTGTGGTGGTCTATGTTGTTTCAGATAAACAGTCATTGTGTCATTTTGCACTAACTCTGAGGCCAAGTTCTGGTTGCATATTCTGACGATTAAGTTCTGAAGAGTATAGCTCAGCACTTGTATGAGGATTTACTTAGATAGGCATTCCTTTTTCGAGTTAAGAAATTATGTTCTGATGACTGTTAAGTTCTGAAATAAGTCTAAGTTCTGATATTACAGTCTAAATTCTTTACTTGACTTATCTGTGGATAAAATTTGATAACAGTCTCGGTACAAACTAGAACATGTGAAGTGGAAGATTAATGGTCACTATGGTTAGGATTCATGGTACTCGTACTTAAACAGTCAACTTTTACTTGTGTCTTGTGCGCATTCACCCATGTTTTCTCTTTCCAATGAATGTTATTCTTTTTCCAAGTCTGGAAAACGAGGTAGAATTAATTCTACCTGTTAGCATTAAATACTTTTACGTCTCCTGGCATTCTCTTGCCTATATAAGCAGCCACTTCACATCAGCCTTCCCATCACACTCTTTCTCACAAACTTACCTTCATACTTTTTCTTTCAAAAACACAATGGTCAGATACAACATGTTTTTGAACTACCAAAACTTCAATATGGAGCTAAGCTGTGCCGACTGGCAGCAGGAATGGCACGACACGGCCATTCCTGAGGAGATATGGGACTCTATCCCACAGGAGGTACTGACCCAACTCCTGTTCTTCTATATGGACTATAATCGCCATCTAGAGCGATTGGAGGAGGAAAGGCTGGAAGCTCTCCGTCAGCAAGAGCGAATCATCCGACTCGCCATTCTGTTTGTCGAGTGTAGGAAGAAGAAGAAATGATTTAATCTTGTCTTCTTCCTGTTTTTTTCATCATCAGCTTTGTCAGGCTTCTTAGCTAGGACTACAGCTGTTGATGTTAGGTTTAGTAGCTTAGGGAAATCTTGTATAAGTACTGATGTAATTTCCATTTCATGAATGTATTCTCTTGATATATTAATGAAATCTGTCTTTATTTCAAGATTTTATCTCTAAGTTATTTTGTAATGCAATGATAAATCCTGATTGATATTCTGATGACCATATAAATTCTGTTTTATTTTAAGTTCTGACTTTTCCTTTATCTGTACTTAATCATATGATTTATCTTGGTCATTTTCACTTGATTTCTTTTCAGAATATTAATGATGCAGTGAAAAATAATTAAATCAGTGGGAACAGTTTCAATTTTGAATTAAAATGGTTTCACCTTGATTAATGGAATATCTGGGTAAATGGAACGGGTTTTCCTTGAAAACAGGCAAGTGGTTTTTCCTTGAAAACAGGCAAGTGGGCAAGTAATGATTAATGTTTTCTCGCGCCCAGTAACTATCCGTTATTACTGCATGTCTGACAGGTGTCCAACGGTAACATTTTTTTTAGAGTATAAGTACGACAGAGAAAGGATTTCTTTAATCTTTTATTTCCTTCATACTTTTTCTCTCTACTTGCTTTTACTCTCTCTTTCTCTCACGTTGGTTTTTCATACAGACATTTTATCAAACACCTAACAGGCACTTTAAATCTTAATTTTTCACATGGCACCTAAGGATTTAATCATTGATGGAGCTAAGTTTGTTCCAAACAACTATGCTGCAATTCTTGATCATGCTGAAGTTCCATCTGAATTGCATTTTGTGCAAGATCTTCTTGCACACAGTGAGATTGGGTATGCACTGGCCCAGCCTTCAGTCTTTTCGAGCCAACAGGTTCTGACGTTTTGGCGGACTGGGCACTTTGATGATGGTGGTAAACATGGCACTCCCAGTATTGTTTTCGAAGTGGGTGATTCATCTTATGCAGTCACTCCTGGTACAATGCGCAAAGCTCTACATCTCCCAGAAGATTGTGCCTTTTCAATTCCAGAAGAATCAGCTCTTCAGGAGTTAATGGCAAATTTGGGGTATGAAAGGAGTTTGGCAAAACTTGGGCAGTTGAAACGGACTCATATCAGAAGAGAATGGAGCTTCTTCTTCGACTGCATCACCAAAGCTTTTGGGAACAAATGTTCGAATTTTGATGCTATCCCAATTCTGAGTCAGCACATCGGGTATGCTATTATCAATCAAACTCATTTTGATTTTACAACTGGTATAATTGGTTTTATTGGGGATAGGATGACAGAGGATAGGAATGTTGTCTATTTTGCTAGATTCTGTCAACTTATTTATACTTTTTGTACTGATGAACCTCAATTAGTCAGTTCCTCAACCCCACCTTTTAAAGTTGCAAAATGATACTTTAATGACCTGATAAATGCTGACAATTAAGTAAAACTTCTTCTACTAGATAGGGGATGTTACCCAGACTTAGACCCTAAGTCATTCTTAGCGAAGTGACCAATCATAAGAATGAGATACGGACCTCCCGTCTTTTTCAGTCTCCCTCCTTTCCCTTCATTCTAAGTAAGTAGCGCGGTAATTCTTTATGAATTTTTAGAGCAAGAAGCAGAACTATAGAGATAGAAGTGTGTTTCTTTGGATTTTAATTCATTTTGAAAGTGTATGTCTTATAAATGAACAAAGCAGATATGAACTTGTAGAGATAAATTGTTTAACTGTAAGCACACAAACAAAATATCAAAACCTCACTTGATTGTATTAATCAAATTTGTTTTGCAACCAATCTGTGTTCTTGAAAATAAGAACTCAGCTACAAAATATTGATAGAGAATAGAAGATATTTTCTAGATCTGTTTGATGCCTCGAAACTAAGGACCCGTGCATGCTTTGTAGACCAACAACACGGGTTTACAAAACTTGCACTAAAATGTACCAACACATTTTCTAAAGCTATCTTGTTTATTTCCATTTCTAATATTAGCAAATCTGTGCAGAATCTTGTAGGTCTGTGACCCTCCTTTGTCCAGTGAATCTTGTCCCTTTATCTTGAATTATTCAAGCTGTATTTGTAGTCTTTCCAATTAGTGATATAATTGTTTGTTGACTGATAATCTTATATATTAAATCTGTTTCCATTCTGAATTTTAAGATAGTTTGTCAATATCTCTTTTGTTCTTTAGAGATGTCGCATATCGATAAGTATAATGACTAATTGATATCTTGAGTTCTCTATATATGTCTTTGACTTGTCCAGGTCTCCACTTTTACATGTAGAATGACTTGTCGATATCTCCAGTTCTCTACATAGGATTTTCACTTATCGATATCTCTAGTTCTCTACATAAAGATTTGATTTATCGATATCTCTAGATCTCTACATACATAAATGACTTGTCGATATCTCATGTTTCTCTACATAGACATTTTGACTTGTCGATATCTGAGATCTCTACATGCATATTGACTTGTCGATACCTCTTGGGACTTCTCTACAAGTCATTTAGACTTCTTGACAGACTTCTCGATATCTCTTCATCTATAACTTGTCAATATCTGACTTAGAACATTTTTCTAGAACAATATTATTCAAATCCAAGCTGCTGCACTTCTCTCTGAGGAATGATCAAGATTTGATCTTCTTCCAGAGTTTATTCCTTAGCTTGAAGGTTGTTCATAGAAAAATTCTCCAGTCTAATCTACTTAACATTTTTAAAGACACAAGGCATACAATTACAAAATAAAAAGTTAGATTATCATACAACTTATCCTTAAGGTTTTCAGTATGACTTACACTAATTGAAAAAATACCTTAGACATCGGGTAAAAACCGATGTCTATGTAAAAAATGTTGATGTCTTCACGACTGATATTAAAGATAGTTTTCCATAGACATCGCTTTTTACCCGATGTCAAATGGTAGCTCAGACATCGGTTATATATATAACCGTTGTAAAAATATACAGTTTAATATCGACTCCAATAGGTAACCGTTTTGATAGGTGTTCTGTAACATCCGTTTTGATTAAATATATATTATTAAAAGTCTATACTAACATCGATTTTCTTTGTAACCGTTGTTAATATTCATGTGGCAGAGTTCTATAACATCAGTATTTTTTAACAAATATTTGGATTTTTACTGATGTCTTTGGTGATATTAGACAATAAATTAACAAAAATATCAAAAAAACTTAATTCCCAAAGCTGAACGAGTACATATTATTACCCAAATGAATTCAAATCAATAAACAAAATAGCCTAGTTTACACAATCAACCTGAAAAAATTCTAAACCAAATACATATATTGTTCTAAACAAACTATTACACTAAAGTACTGGCCCTGTTATGAATCATTAATGTACTTCACAATATGCAAATCAAAGTAGGACTTAAGTAATACATTATGTCATTTATTTGAATGTGCTGCTTCCATCATTTCAAAGGCTAGCATTTTCCTTGCTGGTATCATTTTCCTTTAGTGCATACTTTTTGATATAAAATCAATTCTAATTTATGTTAATATACTCAATATAAATTGGAATAATTTAGTCCAATTAGGATAACTGGGTTTGTACAACATCTCGATAAGTGATATGTCTGTCTAAGTAACCATTCAATCCTATGAGGATAACTGTGCTAGATACTGACTTACTAGTCTTCAATAACAAATGATCCCATGTAAGAAGTAATTATTTCTGCGGAAATCTTATGACACTAGCAAATTCTGATAATTGAGCTTAGTTAAGTTTACTTTGTTTATCTTATTACTAAGTCACAAATTAGAATAATGCTACTCATCTGTTAAGTTCTGATACTAGTAAAACTGCTGAATGTACTAAGTGCTGATAAACCTCACTTATAAAAAGAAAAATCAAAGGTTCAAAGAATAAAATCAGGTACTCCTTTGAATCTAGAGTAAAAATGTGGAAGGGAAGACCCAAGTGCATTGCTGGTATTAAGTATATATGTATTAGAAAAGCAAAATATTTTCTTGGTGACTTTTCACACTCTATGATTACTGGAGAAATACTCTGATAATAGCATAAATTCTGATAAGCAGTCGTGACTCACTTACACTGAGGAGCCACTGTAAAATAGAATTTAAAAAGATGCATAAAATTAGCACAAAACAGTTGAGGTGGACTCAAACATGAACCTCATTCATCAGTAGGTTTCAGGATAATGATAGCTCTTTAGCAAAATTTTAGTATGCCTTATTTCTAAGATCTACTGAAGTGAATCAGACTTTACTCTTTGTCTGCTATTTAGCTTGATGCACACACTAATCACTCCATCTGCATGATGAAAATTACTGTGGTGGTCTATGTGTTTTCAGATAAACAGTCATTGTGTCATTTTGCACTAACTCTGAGGCCAAGTTCTGGTTGCATATTCTGACGATTAAGTTCTGAAGAGTATAGCTCAGCACTTGTATGAGGATTTACTTAGATAGGCATTCCTTTTCGAGTTAAGAAATTATGTTCTGATGACTGTTAAGTTCTGAAATAAGTCTAAGTTCTGATATTACAGTCTAAATTCTTTACTTGACTTATCTGTGGATAAAATTTGATAACAGTCTCGGTACAAACTAGAACATGTGAAGTGGAAGATTAATGGTCACTATGGTTAGGATTCATGGTACTCGTACTTAAACAGTCAACTTTTACTTGTGTCTTGTGCGCATTCAACCATGTTTTCTCTTTCCAATGAATGTTATTCTTTTCCAAGTCTGGAAAACGAGGTAGAATTAATTCTACCTGTCAGCATTAAATACTTTTACGTCTCCTGGCATTCTCTTGCCTATATAAGCAGCCACTTCACATCAGCCTTCCCATCACACTCTTTCTCACAAACTTACCTTCATACTTTTTCTTTCAAAAACACAATGGTCAGATACAACATGTTTTGAACTACCAAAACTTCAATATGGAGCTAAGCTGTGCCGACTGGCAGCAGGAATGGCACGACACGGCCATTCCTGAGGAGATATGGGACTCTGTCCCACAGGAGGTACTGACCAACTTCCTGTTCTTCTATATGGACTATAATCGCCATCTAGAGCGATTGGAGGAGGAAAGGCTGGAAGCTCTCCGTCAGCAAGAGCGAATCATCCGACTCGCCATTCTGTTTGTCGAGTGTAGGAAGAAGAAGAAATGATTTAATCTTGTCTTTTCCTGTTTTTTTCATCATCAGCTTTGTCAGGCTTCTTAGCTAGGACTAAAGCTGTTGATGTTAGGTTTAGTAGCTTAGGGAAATCTTGTATAAGTACTGATGTAATTTCCATTTCATGAATGTATTCTCTTGATATATTAATGAAATCTGTCTTTATTTCAAGATTTTATCTCTAAGTTATTTTGTAATGCAATGATAAATCCTGATTGATATTCTGATGACCATATAAATTCTGTTTATTTTAAGTTCTGACTTTTCCTTTATCTGTACTTAATCATATGATTTATCTTGGTCATTTTCACTTGATTTCTTTTCAGAATATTAATGATGCAGTGAAAAATAATTAAATCAGTGGGAACAGTTTCAATTTTGAATTAAAACGGTTTTCACCTTGATTAATGGAATATCTGGGTAATGGAACGGGTTTTCCTTGAAAACAGGCAAGTGGTTTTTCCTTGAAAACAGGCAAGTGGGCAAGTAATGATTACTGTTTTCTCGCGCCCAGTAACTATCCGTTATTACTGCATGTCTGACAGGTGTCCCAACGGTAACATTTTTTTTAGAGTATAAGTACGACAGAGAAAGGATTTCTTTAATCTTTTATTTCCTTCATACTTTTTCTCTCTACTTGCTTTTACTCTCTCTTTCTCTCACGTTGGTTTTTCATACAGACATTTTATCAAACACCTAACAGGCACTTTTAAATCTTAATTTTTCACATGGCACCTAAGGATTTAATCATTGATGGAGCTAAGTTTGTTCCAAACAACTATGCTGCAATTCTTGATCATGCTGAAGTTCCATCTGAATTGCATTTTGTGCAAGATCTTCTTGCACACAGTGAGATGGGTATGCACTGGCCCAGCCTTCAGTCTTTTCGAGCCAACAGGTTCTGACGTTTTGGCGGACTGGGCACTTTGATGATGGTGGTAAACATGGCACTCCCAGTATTGTTTTCGAAGTGGGGTGATTCATCTTATGCAGTCACTCCTGGTACAATACGCAAAGCTCTACATCTCCCAAAAGATTGTGCCTTTTCAATTCCAGAAGAATCACTCTTCAGGAGTTAATGGCAAATTTGGGGTATGAAAGGAGTTTGGCAAAACTTGGGCAGTTGAAACGGGCTCATATCAGAAGAGAATGGAGCTTCTTCTTCGACTGCATCACCAAAGCTTTTGGGAACAAATGTTCGAATTTTGATGCTATCCCAATTCTGAGTCAGCACATCGGGTATGCTATTATCAATCAAACTCATTTTGATTTTACAACTGGTATAATTGGTTTTATTGGGGATAGGATGACAGAGGATAGGAATGTTGTCTATTTTGCTAGATTCTGTCAACTTATTTATACTTTTTGTATTGATGAACCTCAATTAGTCAGTTCCTCAACCCCACCTTTTAAAGTTACAAAATGATACTTTAATGACCTGGTAAATACTGACAATTAAGTAAAACTTCTTCTACTAGATAGGGGATGTTACCCAGACTTAGACCCTAAGTCATTCTTAGCGAAGTGACCAATCATAAGAATGAGATACGGACCTCCCGTCTTTTCAGTCTCCCTCCTTTCCCTTCATTCTAAGTAAGTAGCGCGGCAATTCTTTATGAATTTTTAGAGCAAGAAGCAGAACTATAGAGATAGAAGTGTGTTTCTTTGGATTTTAATTCATTTTGAAAGTGTATGTCTTATAAATGAACAAAGCAGATATGAACTTGTAGAGATAAATTGTTTAACTGTAAGCACACAAACAAAATATCAAAACCTCACTTGATTGTATTAATCAAATTTGTTTTGCAACCAATCTGTGTTCTTGAAAATAAGAACTCAGCTACAATATTGATAGAGAATAGAAGATATTTTCTAGATCTGTTTGATGCCTCGAAACTAAGGACCCGTGCATGCTTTGTAGACCAACAACACGGGTTTACAAAACTTGCACTAAAATGTACCAACACATTTTCTAAAGCTATCTTGTCTATTTCCATTTCTAATATTAGCAAATCTGTGCAGAATCTTGTAGGTCTGTGACCCTCCTTTGTCCAGTGATCTTGTCCCTTTATCTTGAATTATTCAAGCTGTATTTGTAGTCTTTCCAATTAAGTGATATAATTGTTTGTTGACTGATAATCTTATATATTAAATCTGTTCCATTCTGATTTTAAGATAGTTTGTCAATATCTCTTTTGTTCTTTAGAGATGTCGCATATCGATAAGTATAATGACTAATTGATATCTTGAGTTCTCTATATATGTCTTTGACTTGTCCAGGTCTCCACTTTTACATGTAGAATGACTTGTCGATATCTCCAGTTCTCTACATAGGATTTTCACTTATCGATATCTCTAGTTCTCTACATAAAGATTTGATTTATCGATATCTCTAGATCTCTACATACATAAATGACTTGTCGATATCTCATGTTCTCTACATAGACATTTTGACTTGTCGATATCTGAGATCTCTACATGCATATTGACTTGTCGATACCTCTTGGGACTTCTCTACAAGTCATTTTAGACTTCTTGACAGACTTCTCGATATCTCTTCATCTATAACTTGTCAATATCTGACTTAGAACATTTTTTCTAGAACAATATTATTCAAATCCAAGCTGCTGCACTTCTCTCTGAGGAATGATCAAGATTTGATCTTCTTCCAGAGTTTATTCCTTAGCTTGAAGGTTGTTCATAGAAAAATTCTCCAGTCTAATCTACTTAACATTTTTAAAGACACAAGGCATACAATTACAAAATAAAAAGTTAGATTATCATACAACTTATCCTTAAGGTTTTCAGTATGACTTACACTAATTGAAAAAATACCTTAGACATCGGGTAAAAACCGATGTCTATGTAAAAAAATGTTGATGTCTTCACGACTGATATTAAAGATAGTTTTCCATAGACATCGCTTTTTACCCGATGTCAAATGGTAGCTCAGACATCGGTTATATATATAACCGTTGTAAAAATATACAGTTTAATATCGACTCCAATAGGTAACCGTTTTGATAGGTGTTCTGTAACATCCGTTTTGATTAAATATATATTATTAAAAGTCTATACTAACATCGATTTTCTTTGTAACCGTTGTTAATATTCATGTGGCAGAGTTCTATAACATCAGTATTTTTTAACAAATATTTGGATTTTTACTGATGTCTTTGGTGATATTAGACAATAAATTAACAAAAATATCAAAAAAACTTAATTCCCAAAGCTGAACGAGTACATATTATTACCCAAATGAATTCAAATCAATAACAAAATAGCCTAGTTTACACAATCAACCTGAAAAAATTCTAACCAAATACATATATTGTTCTAAACAAACTATTACACTAAAGTACTGGCCCTGTTATGAATCATTATGTACTTCACAATATGCAAATCAAAGTAGGACTTAAGTAATACATTATGTCATTTATTTGAATGTGCTGCTTCCATCATTTCAAAGGCTAGCATTTTCCTTGCTGGTATCATTTTCCTTTAGTGCATACTTTTGATATAAAAATCAATTCTAATTTTATGTTAATATACTCAATATAAATTGGAATAATTTAGTCCAATTAGGATAAACTGGGTTTTGTACAACATCTCGATAAGTGATATGTCTGTCTAAGTAACCATTCAATCCTATGAGGATAACTGTGCTAGATACTGACTTACTAGTCTTCAATAAACAAATGATCCCATGTAAGAAGTAATTATTTTCTGCGGAAATCTTATGACACTAGCAAATTCTGATAATTGAGCTTAGTTAAGTTTACTTTGTTTATCTTATTACTAAGTCACAATTAGAATAATGCTACTCATCTGTTAAGTTCTGATACTAGTAAAACTGCTGAATGTACTAAGTGCTGATAAACCTCACTTATAAAAAGAAAAATCAAAAGGTTCAAAGAATAAAATCAGGTACTCCTTTGAAATCTAGAGTAAAAATGTGGAAGGGAAGACCCAAGTGCATTGCTGGTATTAAGTATATATGTATTAGAAAAGCAAAATATTTTCTTGGTGACTTTTCACACTCTATGATTACTGGAGAAATACTCTGATAATAGCATAAATTCTGATAAGCAGTCGTGACTCACTTACACTGAGGAGCCACTGTAAAATAGAATTTAAAAAGATGCATAAAATTAGCACAAAACAGTTGAGGTGGACTCAAACATGAACTCATTCATCAGTAGGTTTCAGGATAATGATAGCTCTTTAGCAAAATTTTAGTTATGCCTTATTTCTAAGATATACTGAAGTGAATCAGACTTTACTCTTTGTCTGCTATTTAGCTTGATGCACACACTAATCACTCCATCTGAATGATGAAAATTACTGTGGTGGTCTATGTTGTTTCAGATAAACAGTCATTGTGTCATTTTGCACTAACTCTGAGGCCAAGTTCTGGTTGCATATTCTGACGATTAAGTTCTGAAGAGTATAGCTCAGCACTTGTATGAGGATTTACTTAGATAGGCATTCCTTTTTCGAGTTAAGAAATTATGTTCTGATGACTGTTAAGTTCTGAAATAAGTCTAAGTTCTGATATTACAGTCTAAATTCTTTACTTGACTTATCTGTGGATAAAATTTGATAACAGTCTCGGTACAAACTAGAACATGTGAAGTGGAAGATTAATGGTCACTATGGTTAGGATTCATGGTACTCGTACTTAAACAGTCAACTTTTACTTGTGTCTTGTGCGCATTCAACCATGTTTTCTCTTTCCAATGAATGTTATTCTTTTTCCAAGTCTGGAAAACAAGGTAGAATTAATTCTACCTGTCAGCATTAAATACTTTTTACGTCTCCTGGCATTCTCTTGCCTATATAAGCAGCCACTTCACATCAGCCTTCCCATCACACTCTTTCTCACAAACTTACCTTCATACTTTTTCTTTCAAAAACACAATGGTCAGATACAACATGTTTTTGAACTACCAAAACTTCAATATGGAGCTAAGCTGTGCCGACTGGCAGCAGGAATGGCACGACACGGCCATTCCTGAGGAGATATGGGACTCTGTCCCACAGGAGGTACTGACCCAACTCCTGTTCTTCTATATGGACTATAATCGCCATCTAGAGCGATTGGAGGAGGAAAGGCTGGAAGCTCTCCGTCAGCAAGAGCGAATCATCCGACTCGCCATTCTGTTTGTCGAGTGTAGGAAGAAGAAGAAATGATTTAATCTTGTCTTCTTCCTGTTTTTTTTCATCATCAGCTTTGTCAGGCTTCTTAGCTAGGACTAAAGCTGTTGATGTTAGGTTTAGTAGCTTAGGGAAATCTTGTATAAGTACTGATGTAATTTCCATTTCATGAATGTATTCTCTTGATATATTAATGAAATCTGTCTTTATTTCAAGATTTTATCTCTAAGTTATTTTTTAATGCAATGATAAATCCTGATTGATATTCTGATGACCATATAAATTCTGTTTTATTTTAAGTTCTGACTTTCCTTTATCTGTACTTAATCATATGATTTATCTTGGTCATTTTCACTTGATTTCTTTTCAGAATATTAATGATGCAGTGAAAAATAATTAAATCAGTGGGAACAGTTTCAATTTTGAATTAAAACGGTTTCACCTTGATTAATGGAATATCTGGGTAAATGGAACGGGTTTTCCTTGAAAACAGGCAAGTGGTTTTTCCTTGAAAACAGGCAAGTGGGCAAGTAATGATTACTGTTTTCTCGCGCCCAGTAACTATCCGTTATTACTGCATGTCTGACAGGTGTCCAACGGTAACATTTTTTTTAGAGTATAAGTACGACAGAGAAAAGATTTCTTTAATCTTTTATTTCCTTCATACTTTTTCTCTCTACTTGCTTTTACTCTCTCTTTCTCTCACGTTGGTTTTTCATACAGACATTTTATCAAACACCTAACAGGCACTTTTAAATCTTAATTTTTCACATGGCACCTAAGGATTTAATCATTGATGGAGCTAAGTTTGTTCCAAACAACTATGCTGCAATTCTTGATCATGCTGAAGTTCCATCTGAATTGCATTTTGTGCAAGATCTTCTTGCACACAGTGAGATTGGGTATGCACTGGCCCAGCCTTCAGTCTTTTCGAGCCAACAGGTTCTGACATTTTGGCGGACTGGGCACTTTGATGATGGTGGTAAACATGGCACTCCCAGTATTGTTTTCAAAGTGGGTGATTCATCTTATGCAGTCACTCCTGGTACAATACGCAAAGCTCTACATCTCCCAGAAGATTGTGCCTTTTCAATTCCAGAAGAATCAGCTCTTCAGGAGTTAATGGCAAATTTGGGGTATGAAAGGAGTTTGGCAAAACTTGGGCAGTTGAAACGGGCTCATATCAGAAGAGAATGGAGCTTCTTCTTCGACTGCATCACCAAAGCTTTTGGGAACAAATGTTCGAATTTTGATGCTATCCCAATTCTGAGTCAGCACATCGGGTATGCTATTATCAATCAAACTCATTTTGATTTTACAACTGGTATAATTGGTTTTATTGGGGATAGGATGACAGAGGATAGGAATGTTGTCTATTTTGCTAGATTCTGTCAACTTATTTATACTTTTTGTACTGATGAACCTCAATTAGTCAGTTCCTCAACCCCACCTTTTAAAGTTGCAAAATGATACTTTAATGACCTGGTAAATGCTGACAATTAAGTAAAACTTCTTCTACTAGATAGGGGATGTTACCCAGACTTAGACCCTAAGTCATTCTTAGCGAAGTGACCAATCATAAGAATGAGATACGGACCTCCCGTCTTTTTCAGTCTCCCTCCTTTCCCTTCATTCTAAGTAAGTAGCGCGGCAATTCTTTATGAATTTTTAGAGCAAGAAGCAGAACTATAGAGATAGAAGTGTGTTTCTTTGGATTTTAATTCATTTTGAAAGTGTATGTCTTATAAATGAACAAAGCAGATATGAACTTGTAGAGATAAATTGTTTAACTGTAAGCACACAAACAAAATATCAAAACCTCACTTGATTGTATTAATCAAATTTGTTTTGCAACCAATCTGTGTTCTTGAAAATAAGAACTCAGCTACAAATATTGATAGAGAATAGAAGATATTTTCTAGATCTGTTTGATGCCTCGAAACTAAGGACCCGTGCATGCTTTGTAGACCAACAACACGGGTTTACAAAACTTGCACTAAAATGTACCAACACATTTTCTAAAGCTATCTTGTCTATTTCCATTTCTAATATTAGCAAATCTGTGCAGAATCTTGTAGGTCTGTGACCCTCCTTTGTCCAGTGAATCTTGTCCCTTTATCTTGAATTATTCAAGCTGTATTTGTAGTCTTTCCAATTAAGTGATATAATTGTTTGTTGACTGATAATCTTATATATTAAATCTGTTTCCATTCTGAATTTTAAGATAGTTTGTCAATATCTCTTTTGTTCTTTAGAGATGTCGCATATCGATAAGTATAATGACTAATTGATATCTTGAGTTCTCTATATATGTCTTTGACTTGTCCAGGTCTCCACTTTTACATGTAGAATGACTTGTCGATATCTCCAGTTCTCTACATAGGATTTTCACTTATCGATATCTCTAGTTCTCTACATAAAGATTTGATTTATCGATATCTCTAGATCTCTACATACATAAATGACTTGTCGATATCTCATGTTCTCTACATAGACATTTTGACTTGTCGATATCTGAGATCTCTACATGCATATTGACTTGTCGATACCTCTTGGGACTTCTCTACAAGTCATTTTAGACTTCTTGACAGACTTCTCGATATCTCTTCATCTATAACTTGTCAATATCTGACTTAGAACATTTTTTCTAGAACAATATTATTCAAATCCAAGCTGCTGCACTTCTCTCTGAGGAATGATCAAGATTTGATCTTCTTCCAGAGTTTATTCCTTAGCTTGAAGGTTGTTCATAGAAAAATTCTCCAGTCTAATCTACTTAACATTTTTAAAGACACAAGGCATACAATTACAAAATAAAAAGTTAGATTATCATACAACTTATCCTTAAGGTTTTCAGTATGACTTACACTAATTGAAAAAATACCTTAGACATCGGGTAAAAACCGATGTCTATGTAAAAAAATGTTGATGTCTTCACGACTGATATTAAAGATAGTTTTCCATAGACATCGCTTTTTACCCGATGTCAAATGGTAGCTCAGACATCGGTTATATATATAACCGTTGTAAAAATATACAGTTTAATATCGACTCCAATAGGTAACCGTTTTGATAGGTGTTCTGTAACATCCGTTTTGATTAAATATATATTATTAAAAGTCTATACTAACATCGATTTTCTTTGTAACCGTTGTTAATATTCATGTGGCAGAGTTCTATAACATCAGTATTTTTTAACAAATATTTGGATTTTTACTGATGTCTTTGGTGATATTAGACAATAAATTAACAAAAATATCAAAAAAACTTAATTCCCAAAGCTGAACGAGTACATATTATTACCCAAATGAATTCAAATCAATAAACAAAATAGCCTAGTTTACACAATCAACCTGAAAAAATTCTAAACCAAATACATATATTGTTCTAAACAAACTATTACACTAAAGTACTGGCCCTGTTATGAATCATTATGTACTTCACAATATGCAAATCAAAGTAGGACTTAAGTAATACATTATGTCATTTATTTGAATGTGCTGCTTCCATCATTTCAAAGGCTAGCATTTTCCTTGCTGGTATCATTTTCCTTTAGTGCATACTTTTGATATAAAAATCAATTCTAATTTTATGTTAATATACTCAATATAAATTGGAATAATTTAGTCCAATTAGGATAAACTGGGTTTTGTACAACATCTCGATAAGTGATATGTCTGTCTAAGTAACCATTCAATCCTATGAGGATAACTGTGCTAGATACTGACTTACTAGTCTTCAATAAACAAATGATCCCATGTAAGAAGTAATTATTTCTGCGGAAATCTTATGACACTAGCAAATTCTGATAATTGAGCTTAGTTAAGTTTACTTTGTTTATCTTATTACTAAGTCACAAATTAGAATAATGCTACTCATCTGTTAAGTTCTGATACTAGTAAAACTGCTGAATGTACTAAGTGCTGATAAACCTCACTTATAAAAAGAAAAATCAAAAGGTTCAAAGAATAAAATCAGGTACTCCTTTGAAATCTAGAGTAAAAATGTGGAAGGGAAGACCCAAGTGCATTGCTGGTATTAAGTATATATGTATTAGAAAAGCAAAATATTTTCTTGGTGACTTTTCACACTCTATGATTACTGGAGAAATACTCTGATAATAGCATAAATTCTGATAAGCAGTCGTGACTCACTTACACTGAGGAGCCACTGTAAAATAGAATTTAAAAAGATGCATAAAATTAGCACAAAACAGTTGAGGTGGACTCAAACATGAACTCATTCATCAGTAGGTTTCAGGATAATGATAGCTCTTTAGCAAAATTTTAGTTATGCCTTATTTCTAAGATATACTGAAGTGAATCAGACTTTACTCTTTGTCTGCTATTTAGCTTGATGCACACACTAATCACTCCATCTGAATGATGAAAATTACTGTGGTGGTCTATGTTGTTTCAGATAAACAGTCATTGTGTCATTTTGCACTAACTCTGAGGCCAAGTTCTGGTTGCATATTCTGACGATTAAGTTCTGAAGAGTATAGCTCAGCACTTGTATGAGGATTTACTTAGATAGGCATTCCTTTTTCGAGTTAAGAAATTATGTTCTGATGACTGTTAAGTTCTGAAATAAGTCTAAGTTCTGATATTACAGTCTAAATTCTTTACTTGACTTATCTGTGGATAAAATTTGATAACAGTCTCGGTACAAACTAGAACATGTGAAGTGGAAGATTAATGGTCACTATGGTTAGGATTCATGGTACTCGTACTTAAACAGTCAACTTTTACTTGTGTCTTGTGCGCATTCACCCATGTTTTCTCTTTCCAATGAATGTTATTCTTTTTCCAAGTCTGGAAAACGAGGTAGAATTAATTCTACCTGTTAGCATTAAATACTTTTACGTCTCCTGGCATTCTCTTGCCTATATAAGCAGCCACTTCACATCAGCCTTCCCATCACACTCTTTCTCACAAACTTACCTTCATACTTTTTCTTTCAAAAACACAATGGTCAGATACAACATGTTTTTGAACTACCAAAACTTCAATATGGAGCTAAGCTGTGCCGACTGGCAGCAGGAATGGCACGACACGGCCATTCCTGAGGAGATATGGGACTCTATCCCACAGGAGGTACTGACCCAACTCCTGTTCTTCTATATGGACTATAATCGCCATCTAGAGCGATTGGAGGAGGAAAGGCTGGAAGCTCTCCGTCAGCAAGAGCGAATCATCCGACTCGCCATTCTGTTTGTCGAGTGTAGGAAGAAGAAGAAATGATTTAATCTTGTCTTCTTCCTGTTTTTTTCATCATCAGCTTTGTCAGGCTTCTTAGCTAGGACTACAGCTGTTGATGTTAGGTTTAGTAGCTTAGGGAAATCTTGTATAAGTACTGATGTAATTTCCATTTCATGAATGTATTCTCTTGATATATTAATGAAATCTGTCTTTATTTCAAGATTTTATCTCTAAGTTATTTTGTAATGCAATGATAAATCCTGATTGATATTCTGATGACCATATAAATTCTGTTTTATTTTAAGTTCTGACTTTCCTTTATCTGTACTTAATCATATGATTTATCTTGGTCATTTTCACTTGATTTCTTTTCAGAATATTAATGATGCAGTGAAAAATAATTAAATCAGTGGGAACAGTTTCAATTTTGAATTAAAATGGTTTCACCTTGATTAATGGAATATCTGGGTAAATGGAACGGGTTTTCCTTGAAAACAGGCAAGTGGTTTTTCCTTGAAAACAGGCAAGTGGGCAAGTAATGATTAATGTTTTCTCGCGCCCAGTAACTATCCGTTATTACTGCATGTCTGACAGGTGTCCAACGGTAACATTTTTTTTAGAGTATAAGTACGACAGAGAAAGGATTTCTTTAATCTTTTATTTCCTTCATACTTTTTCTCTCTACTTGCTTTTACTCTCTCTTTCTCTCACGTTGGTTTTTCATACAGACATTTTATCAAACACCTAACAGGCACTTTTAAATCTTAATTTTTCACATGGCACCTAAGGATTTAATCATTGATGGAGCTAAGTTTGTTCCAAACAACTATGCTGCAATTCTTGATCATGCTGAAGTTCCATCTGAATTGCATTTTGTGCAAGATCTTCTTGCACACAGTGAGATTGGGTATGCACTGGCCCAGCCTTCAGTCTTTTCGAGCCAACAGGTTCTGACGTTTTGGCGGACTGGGCACTTTGATGATGGTGGTAAACATGGCACTCCCAGTATTGTTTTCGAAGTGGGTGATTCATCTTATGCAGTCACTCCTGGTACAATGCGCAAAGCTCTACATCTCCCAGAAGATTGTGCCTTTTCAATTCCAGAAGAATCAGCTCTTCAGGAGTTAATGGCAAATTTGGGGTATGAAAGGAGTTTGGCAAAACTTGGGCAGTTGAAACGGACTCATATCAGAAGAGAATGGAGCTTCTTCTTCGACTGCATCACCAAAGCTTTTGGGAACAAATGTTCGAATTTTGATGCTATCCCAATTCTGAGTCAGCACATCGGGTATGCTATTATCAATCAAACTCATTTTGATTTTACAACTGGTATAATTGGTTTTATTGGGGATAGGATGACAGAGGATAGGAATGTTGTCTATTTTGCTAGATTCTGTCAACTTATTTATACTTTTTGTACTGATGAACCTCAATTAGTCAGTTCCTCAACCCCACCTTTTAAAGTTGCAAAATGATACTTTAATGACCTGATAAATGCTGACAATTAAGTAAAACTTCTTCTACTAGATATGGGATGTTACCCAGACTTAGACCCTAAGTCATTCTTAGCGAAGTGACCAATCATAAGAATGAGATACGGACCTCCCGTCTTTTTCAGTCTCCCTCCTTTCCCTTCATTCTAAGTAAGTAGCGCGGTAATTCTTTATGAATTTTTAGAGCAAGAAGCAGAACTATAGAGATAGAAGTGTGTTTCTTTGGATTTTAATTCATTTTGAAAGTGTATGTCTTATAAATGAACAAAGCAGATATGAACTTGTAGAGATAAATTGTTTAACTGTAAGCACACAAACAAAATATCAAAACCTCACTTGATTGTATTAATCAAATTTGTTTTGCAACCAATCTGTGTTCTTGAAAATAAGAACTCAGCTACAAATATTGATAGAGAATAGAAGATATTTTCTAGATCTGTTTGATGCCTCGAAACTAAGGACCCGTGCATGCTTTGTAGACCAACAACACGGGTTTACAAAACTTGCACTAAAATGTACCAACACATTTTCTAAAGCTATCTTGTTTATTTCCATTTCTAATATTAGCAAATCTGTGCAGAATCTTGTAGGTCTGTGACCCTCCTTTGTCCAGTGAATCTTGTCCCTTTATCTTGAATTATTCAAGCTGTATTTGTAGTCTTTCCAATTCAGTGATATAATTGTTTGTTGACTGATAATCTTATATATTAAATCTGTTTCCATTCTGAATTTTAAGATAGTTTGTCAATATCTCTTTTGTTCTTTAGAGATGTCGCATATCGATAAGTATAATGACTAATTGATATCTTGAGTTCTCTATATATGTCTTTGACTTGTCCAGGTCTCCACTTTTACATGTAGAATGACTTGTCGATATCTCCAGTTCTCTACATAGGATTTTCACTTATCGATATCTCTAGTTCTCTACATAAAGATTTGATTTATCGATATCTCTAGATCTCTACATACATAAATGACTTGTCGATATCTCATGTTCTCTACATAGACATTTTGACTTGTCGATATCTGAGATCTCTACATGCATATTGACTTGTCGATACCTCTTGGGACTTCTCTACAAGTCATTTTAGACTTCTTGACAGACTTCTCGATATCTCTTCATCTATAACTTGTCAATATCTGACTTAGAACATTTTTTCTAGAACAATATTATTCAAATCCAAGCTGCTGCACTTCTCTCTGAGGAATGATCAAGATTTGATCTTCTTCCAGAGTTTATTCCTTAGCTTGAAGGTTGTTCATAGAAAAATTCTCCAGTCTAATCTACTTAACATTTTTAAAGACACAAGGCATACAATTACAAAATAAAAAGTTAGATTATCATACAACTTATCCTTAAGGTTTTCAGTATGACTTACACTAATTGAAAAAATACCTTAGACATCGGGTAAAAACCGATGTCTATGTAAAAAAATGTTGATGTCTTCACGACTGATATTAAAGATAGTTTTCCATAGACATCGCTTTTTACCCGATGTCAAATGGTAGCTCAGACATCGATTATATATATAACCGTTGTAAAAATATACAGTTTAATATCGACTCCAATAGGTAACCGTTTTGATAGGTGTTCTGTAACATCCGTTTTGATTAAATATATATTATTAAAAGTCTATACTAACATCGATTTTCTTTGTAACCGTTGTTAATATTCATGTGGCAGAGTTCTATAACATCAGTATTTTTTAACAAATATTTGGATTTTTACTGATGTCTTTGGTGATATTAGACAATAAATTAACAAAAATATCAAAAAAACTTAATTCCCAAAGCTGAGCGAGTACATATTATTACCCAAATGAATTCAAATCAATAAACAAAATAGCCTAGTTTACACAATCAACCTGAAAAAATTCTAAACCAAATACATATATTGTTCTAAACAAACTATTACACTAAAGTACTGGCCCTGTTATGAATCATTATGTACTTCACAATATGCAAATCAAAGTAGGACTTAAGTAATACATTATGTCATTTATTTGAATGTGCTGCTTCCATCATTTCAAAGGCACTCTGTTTCTACTCATCATCTCCCTTGCAAAATATGCCTACCACCAAAATGAAGTTCCATCTATTATGTAAAGCATCCACAAGGTTGCAGAACTGTGTCTAATAAATCTTCCAGGCCTGGATAGAATAAATAAGAATCTGGTGCTGCAAGTGTTAGGTAATGAATACAACACATGGGGGTGAATGTGTTTTGGACAATTTTAATCTTTATGAACTGTTTTTGTATGGTGAACAAAGTAATCTAGTTTGTAGAGATAATATGTTTCAATTGAAACAATAAAATATGCACATGAACACACTATCTTTCAAAACTCACTTAATTTTTTATTAAAATCAAGTATATGTTTTGCTACAAATTTCTGGGTTCTTGTTATATTAAGAACTCAGCTTCTCTCTATAAAGTTACAAGATTTTTAGATCTATTTGTTATAACTGAAATAAAGCATCAAGTGTTTATTTTATAGACCAGTAACCACTGGTTTTACACATCATGCAATAACATGAACTGAACCCTACTTTAAGTTAACTAAAATTTCTATTTCTAGCTTAGTGTATCTTTGCAAATCGTGAATGTCTGTGACTTTTCTTAGTCAGTTAATCTTGGCATTTGATCTTTTACTCTTCAAGCTGCTTTTGTAGACTTTTCAAATCATTGATTGATTTGTTTGTTGATTGATAATCTTGGATATTTAAGTGGTCTGCACTTTGTACTTTGAGTTTTACCTCGAGATCTTCAGTTTGGTATATAGAGAATTAGATATCTCGATAAGTATAAAGGCTTATCGAGATCTCTTATTACTCTATAGTTGATATGACTTATCGAAGTCTCTAAGTTTTTGAATGTAAAATTGACTTGTTGAGATCTCTGAATTTTCGAGTATAATATTGACTTATCGAGATCTCTGAGTTCTCGAATGAGCTTGACTTGTCGAGGTCTCCATTTCTTTGTATGCACAATTGACTTATCGATATCTCTGAGTTATCTAGTGATATTTTGACTTGTCGATATCTTAGAGTTCTCTAGTAAAGAAATGACATGTCGATATCTCCAATCTCCATGTCTTCAATTTGGCTTAGTGATATCTCTGAGACTTCTCTATAAGCTTTTCTTGACTTCTCGATAAGTTTTTCTGGAGTTCTCGAATGACTTCTCTATAACACTTAATCTGTGACTTGTAGATTTCTTGACTTAGAATGTCTTTCCCAAGACAAATTTATTCAACTCCAAGCTTTCTTATACTTTCTCTAGTTAGTCGCTAAACACGCGCTAAAATTCACGCAAGCATACGCGTTCACAAGTAGTATAAGATATAGATCAGATTCGTTCCCACAGAGACTGGTTTAGGTTAACTTTGTAATTTATGCACTTATGCAACAATGATATGGCTATTATTCAATACTAAAATGATTAACAAATTGAGATTGTTTTATAACTAAGAATTAAACTAACAATTATAACTAAGAGAATAAGAATGGTTGAATTAATATATATGACAAACATGAGATTCTAACTTCATTAAATACTTCATTCAATAGTCTTTCGTTCTTTACCTTAATATGTAATGGTGATGAGACTAATCAGATAACACGAAACTGATAACCAACAACTTTCGTTGTATGAATACCATACTACCAGACATCCACAAAATAGATAGAAGCTGAATAGACACCAATTATATTGAGACCCTATATGTCTATAGGATTTTCTATAAGATTTGACAACATAACGGTTTAATGCACAAGTTATCTATCGTGATTACATAGGGAAAGTAAGATGGTTAAAATTACCTACGAATCATGCATAACAATAACACATAAACCTATGCTAGCATGACAAGTTCTAAACCCTTAAATTCACTTTCGCTTCATTAAGAATTAACAAGCTATCTTATAAGTTCGCGACGCTCATAAGACGAATAAGCATAACCAATACTAGGTTATCATACAATCACCACACACTAAGGCATCGAAACAAATTAACTAAAGAAATCCATAAATAAATCTGCTAGAACCCCACGATAACGATTAGCCCATAATCGGACTCATCATCAACGTGGGTTCTGATGAAAGCATGGTATAATAAACGTAGTCTTTATAAACGAATAATAAACAAAGTATAACACAAGAGTATAGGTTCAAGAATAAGAAAACTAGCATCCAACGTTACAACTTAAACAAAGAATCACAAGTTAAAACTAGGTTTTCTTCGCCTTGGTTGAATTGTGCTAAAATGGTCTTCTTTTCTCCTCCTCCTTGTGCTCTGATGTGTCTCTCTTGAAAAATGAACTTAATTATGTATATACAGCAGCCCCATGCAGAGTAGAAGTCTTCTGGATTAAAATCATAGTAGAAACAGGATTCTTTAAATTCGACCTGGCGCGGGTGTGTGCTTGACCAGCGCGGGCGCGCTGAGTTTTTGGACTTTGGGTCCGGCCGCGCGCTATCACAGCGCGGGCGCGCTGACCTCCTGCATAAAAATCTGTCTTCTTCTTTTTCCTTGTTGATTTGAGCCGGCTTTCCAAGAGATTTTATTCCAATACCTTCCTAACACCAAATTAGCACTAGAACAATGCTAATTCTCCTGATTACCTGGATCATGCCTGAAAATGCAAAAACACTAAAAAACACATTAAAACACCAACAACTTGAGTATACTTACACCAATTCAAAGATTTACGGAGCGTAATAAAGTGTCATAAATGCCACTAAATATACCCCCAAACTTGAATCAATGCTTGTCCTCAAGCATAAATAGACTCAAAGTACAAGAAATAAAACTGCATGACTGCAACTAAATGAATGCAACGATCCACAATAGAATAACTAAACCAATCAACAAGCAATATATCAACAAATGCAATTACTCGAATAAAGATCAACCAAATCTCACAAATCAATCTACAAACCAGAGACGTGCGTGTGTGCAACTGCTTACAGATATACTATCGCCACTAGATCAATAATCATGACTCACTACTCTTCAAAGTAATCGGAAGGTTATAAATAGAATAAAAGCTATACTCAAAATAACTTTTAACACTTCAATTCTTATATCGAAGTTTTACATGGATTCACGCTTTTATTCTCACAAAATAACAAAACTATACTTATTTGATCGTGCAATGAGTGAGGTCCACAAAAGACTTATACAATAGTACCCATGTAGCGAGCGTTAGGTTAGCAGATCCAAGGTTATGAAAAGCCTTAGGTCACTAGGCACAAAATCCCCTAGGAACTTAATAACTCGAGTACTAAAAAGCCCACTCGTGATCAGTTATGCATAAACACATACTTTTTTCTTTTTTTTTTCTCTTTTTTTTCAACAATTTCTGAATGAGTGCGTTTCGTTCCATCTCATTTAACCCTAGACTACTCATATAAATATGAGCCGACTACTAGCCCTTTGACACCTAGCCTCAACAACTAGCAATAAAATCCAATTTTTAAATATCCATGTCTTTTATTATTAAGAGAATATCCTAAATTCTAAATATAAATGAGCGATTAAACCTTGACAAACAAACAAACCATGACCATGATCTAGTACTTTAGCAACCTATAAGACTTAGTGAAATATAATTGTCTCTAGCATGCAAATTAATTTAATACGACTCAACATCACTAAATACGACTTCACTACACTAGCATCAATATCACAAGTTAATCGGAAAAATCATCTACGGGATCATGTTATTATGCAAATGCATGAAACTACATGAACAAACTAACATAAAACTACTAAAAAAACTACTATATGGCAAAATATGCAACTACATGCACTAAACTATCATGAATATACAAACTATATGTTACTCACACAAAATATATTCCTTTATTCCTTCAACTACTACCCTCAAACTTAAAATATTCACTGTCTAGTGAAGGTAATAGTAAAGAATCAGGCATACCTACTCCGAATCAGGATCATCACCCTCAACGGGTGGAGTGTCAGGCGTGTCTAGAGGTGGATACATAGAATCCTCACCAAATATTGGCCACTAGATATCAACACTGGTGGCTCTGAATATAGTCCCAAATACCCAGGTGAGATCATGTGCAAACCTGCTATGGATGTCATGCATGACATCCATCCTCCTCGCTAGACGCCTATACCGCGTCGAACTCAAACCAGCTCCAACCTTAGCTCCTTTGCAATAGGTTTCGAGAGAAGCCTCGTGTACTCTTCTTCAGCCTCAGGAGTAGAAAACCTTGGCCTCACACCACCCGCAGATGAAAAATCAGTGGTGCTGCTACTTACTTGAGTCCTTTATCTCTTAGATGCCATTGGGATTGAATAAGTGAGAATAAAAGCTAAGTGTTTGAGAGATTTATGTGATGTGAGAATTTGTGATGTGGTGGAGAAGTTTGTGTATAAGTGTGTGTGTATATATAGGTGGTGAGAAGAGAATTAGATATGGAATAGAAGTAAGAATTGATTATGAGAATCGTGGGAATAATGGGTTTGATTTGGAGAGGGAAATTTGGGATGTGGAAGAGTAAAATTCGGGTTGAAATTGATTTTTTAGCAAAAATCCCGTTTTCCTCTTCAAAACTGTTGTTTTTATTTTTCTGAATCGGGACCCTGGCGCGGCCGCGCGCTATACCAGCGCGGGCGCGCTCACCTTTTTCCAAATCGGCGCGGTCGCGCGCTAGATCAACATGGGCGCGCTTACCTTTTGAAAAAACAGTGCGACCGTGCGCTAGATCAGTGCGGGCGCGCTTGGCTACTGAAGTTGGCCCTAAATTTTTTTCTTTTTCTGAATTTTTTGTGATTTTCTCCTTTCTTCTTTCTTCCTTTACCTACTAATGTACAACAAACTTGGGTTACCTCCCAAGAAGCGCTTGTTTTACGTCATTAGCTCGACGTAGAAACTTGAGATCAAACGGACAATAAAATGGCACTAACCACCTCGCGATTTGCCGTGTCATCTTAAAATGCTTCAACTTCTGACCATTGACTTTGAATGCTTGGCCTGGATCACTCTAAAAAATTTCCACCGCTCCATGTGGAAACACAGTTTTGATTATGAAGGGCCCTGACCACCTTGAATTCAACTTTCCAGGAAAAAAATGGAGATGAGAGTTAAACAAAAAAACTTGCTGCCCTGGCACAAACGATTTGAGCACTAGACCCTTATCGTGCCACCTCTTGACCTTCTCCTTATATATTTTGTTATTCTCATAAGCTTGAAGTCGAAACTCGTCGAGTTCATTCAATTGAAGCATCCTCTTCTTTCCAGCTGCATCCAAGTCAAGATTCAACTCTTTCAAAGCCCAATACGCCTTATGCTCGAGCTCCACAGGAAAATGACACCCCTTACCATAAACTGACTGAAATGGTGACATTCCTAACGAAGTCTTGTATGATGTTCGATACGCCCAAACAACTTCATCAAGCTTTAAAGACCAATCTTTTCTCGATGGACACACAACTTTCTCTAAAATGAGCTTGATCTCCCTGTTAGATACCTCGGCTTGACCATTCATCTGAGGATGATAAGCCGTAGCAATGCGATAATTCACATTATACTTTTACATCATAGCAGTGAACTTGCGATTGCAAAAATGCGACCCCTCATAACTGATTATGGCTCTTGGAGTTCCAAATATTGTGAATATCTGCTTGAGAAGAAAATTAAGCACTACCTTTGCATAATTCATTGGCAGTGCCTTAACTTCAACCCATTTCGACACATAATCGACCACCAACAAGATATACTGATTGTTACAAGATGAGACAAATGGCCCCATAAAGTCAATTCCCCAAACATCGAAGACTTCAACCTCGAGAAGCACATTAAGAGGTATCTCATCCCTCTTAGACATATTACCCACACATTGACATCGATCATATTTTAAAACAAACTGATGAGCATCCTTAAACAAGGTTGGCCAAAAGAAACCTGCTTGAAGAATACGAGCCGCCATCTTTTCTCCACCATAGTGTCCTCCATAAGCCGTTGAGTGGCAAAATCGCAAGATCCCCCCGTTCCGCTGTAAGGAATACATCTCCTGATGATTTGGTTAGCTCCTTGACAAAAAAGAAACAGCTCATCCCACGTATAACACTTCGCTTCATGCAGAAACTTCTTCCTTTGAACGTATGATAAGTCGGGAGGCATGATGTTACTCACAAGGTAGTTCACAAGGTCTGCAAACCACGGTTCTTCTTCTTGCACTCCAAACAATTGCTCATCGGGGTAAGACTCATTTATCAATATCTTGTCCAGTGAAGTAACATTAGGGTTCTCTAAACGTGAGAGATGATCAACGACTTGATTTTTAGTCCCCTTTCTTTCATTGATCTCTAATTCAAATTCTTGAAGCAAAAGAACCCATCTAATCAATCTAGGCTTCTAGTCCTTCTTTTCTACTAGATAATGAATTGCAGCGTGATCAGTGAAAATTATCACTTTAGTCCCAAGTAGATAAGATCGAAATTTCTACAAACCATAGACAATAGCCAAGAGTTCTTTCTCCGTAGTAGTATAATTCAGTTGAGCATCATTCAAGGTCTTACTAGCGTAGTAGACCACATGAAATATGTTTTTCTTTCTCTACCCAAGAACTGCTCCAATTCCATAGTCACTTTCATCGCACATCATCTCAAAAGGTTCATTCCAGTAAGGTGCAGTTATGACAGGTGCCGTGATTAAACTCTTCTTTAATGTCTTGAAAGCGGAAAGGCACTCGTCATCGAACTTGAAAGGGACATCTTTCTCTAGAAAACTGCACAATGGCTTCGAAATCTTAGAGAAGTCCTTGATGAAACGCCTATAGAAACCCGCATGACCAAGAAAACTGCGAATTTCCTTTAAAAAAATAGGTGGAAGAAGATTTTCAATGACCCCCACTTGGCTTTGTCCACCTCAAGACCCTTACTAGAAACCTTGTGTCCAAGAATAATGCCTGTCGCACCATAAAGTGACATTTCTCCCAATTGAGAACCAAGTTGGTCTCAACACACCTCTTGAAAACATGTCCAAGATTCTGCAAGCATTCATCAAAAGAATCGCCAAACACAAAGAAGTCATCCATGAATACCTCCATATTTTGGCCAATCATATCAAAATAGATGGCCATCATACATCTCTGAAATGTGACAGGTGCACCACACAGACCAAAAGAAACTCGTCTGAAGGCGAAAGTACCAAATGGACAAATGAAGGTAGTCTTCTCCTGATCTTCCGGAGCGATACAAATCTGATTTTAACCCGAATAGCCATCTAGAAGACAGTAGTACTCGTGACCAGCCGTCAAACATCTGGTCAGTGAAAGGCAGAGGGAAGTGATCCTTCCTCGTGGCCTTGTTCAACTTCCTGTAGTCCATACAAACTCTCCATCCCGTGACTGTTTGAGTAGGAATGAGCTCATTCTTCTCATTAGCAAAAACTGTGATACGTCCTTTCTTCGGTACACACTGAACTGGACTCACCCAAGAACTGTCAGAAATGGGATAAATAATCCCTGCATCCAGCCACTTAAGAATTTCCTTCTTCACTACTTCCTTCATGATCGGATTAAGTCTTCTTTGCTGATCAACCATAGGCTTGCTACCTTCCTCTAGCAGAATTTTATGCATGCAATAAGAAGGGCTGATTCCCTTAATATCTGCTATAGTCCACCCAATTGCCGATTTGAACTCTCTTAGAATCCTCAAAAACTTCTCCTCATTGCTACCTGAAAGGTCAGATGCAATAATAACAGGCAAAGTAGATGCGTCACCTAAAAATGCATACCTCAAATGTTCAGGTAAAGGCTTAAGCTCAAGAGTGGGAGCTTCCTCAATAGATGGCTTGAGGCGTTTAGGAGCTTTGTTCAATTCCTCCATTCCAAGAGATTCAAAAGGCATATCAATCTTCCTCTTCTAGGGAGAAGCATTCGAATATTGCAATTGTTCTTCACCTTCATCATCTTCACTGTCTGAATTCCCCAACAAGGCCTTCTTTAAGGCGTCAGACCTTAGCAATTGATCAAATTCTGAAGTAGCCACATAATCGACCAACTCCACCTTGAAGCATTCTTCATTCTATATCGGAAAGTTCATAGAATTGAACACATTAAAAGTTACATCCTGATCTAACACTCGCATTGTAAGCTCACCCTTATGCACATCTATCAAGGTTCGACTAGTTGCCAAGAAAGGTCTTCCCAAAATTATGGGAATCTTCTTATCCTCCTCGAAATCAAGAATTACGAAATCAGCAGGGAAGATGAGTTTATCAACCTTGACCAAGACATCTTCTACGATACCTCGAGGATATGTAATAGAATGATCGGTCAACTGCAAAGTCATATAAGTCAGTTTTGGATCAGGCAAGTTCAACTTCTTGAAGATTGACAAAGACATCAGATTGATGCTAGCTCCTAAGTCACATAAGCATCTGTCAAAAGACACTTTTCCAATAGTGCATGGAATAGTGAAGCTTCCTGGATCTTTAAGCTTCGGAGGTAACTTATGTTGCAGGACAGCACTGCATTCCTCCGTGAGAGCGACAGTCTCTAAATCATCTAGCTTCACCTTCCGAGAAAGAATACCTTTTATAAATTTTGCATAACTAGGCATCTGCTCTAGAGCATTGGCGAAAGGTATGTTGATATGAAGTTTCTTGAACACCTCTAAAAACTTCTCAAATTGCTTATCCAGCTTTTTCTTCTGCAGCCGCTTAGGAAAAGGCGGTGGAGGATTAGATATGTTTCTCCCATGTATTACCCTAAGGAGGAGTGTGCTCAACAGTAGTCTTCCTTGGTTCCACTTCTGCTTCCCGCTGCTCTACTTCTTCTTCTTTAGCCCCAACTTCTTCAGTCAAAACTTGAGTTTGTTCGAGATTCGCAACCTTTCCAGACCTCAAAGTGATTGGTTTTCACCTGCTCCTTAGCTTCCCTCTTTCCTGGTTGACGATTTAGCAAAGCATTGGCAATTTGTCCAATTTGATTCTCCAAGGTCTTGATAGAAATAGCTTGACTCTTGCACATAAGGTTCAACTCCTCTAATTCAGATTTTTCATTAGCTTATTGCAGCTGAAGTTGTTGCCTCGGTGTATATTGCGGTTGCTGAAAACCAGGGGGTTTGTACTGCTTAGTTGGGTACTACTGATAAGGCTATTGAACCGCATTTTGAGCAATTCTCTAGCTAAAATTAGGATGATTGCGGTTGTTGGGATGATAAGTGGCTGGCACATATTGCTGTGAACGCTGAAAGTTGCTCACGAACTGAGCTGATTCACTAGATATAGCACACTGATCAGTCTCATGGGCACCAGCACAAAGCTCACGGACACTAGTGATTTGATTAACTCCATAATTAGTCAAAGTGTCCACCTTCATCGTCAAAGCCTTAAGTTGGGCAGATATAGCAATTGCTGCATCCAACTCCAGAATTCCTGCTACTTTTCCTTGAGTCAGCCTCTGGGAAGGATTCTGGTATTCATTTGCAGCCATGAGTTCAATCAATTTATAAGCTTCATTGTAGCTCTTAGCCCACAAGGCTCCTCCTGATGCTGCATCAAACATGGGTCTAGAAGTAACACCCAATCCATTACAGAAAAAATTTATAATCATCCAATCAGGCATGCCATGGTGTGGGCACTTCCTTAGCATCTCCTTATATCGATCCCAAGCCTGACACAGAGATTCTCCAGTTTGCTGAGCAAACTGAGTAAGAGCATTCCTGATTGCAGCAGTCTTCGCCATAGGGAAGAATTTAGTAAAAAAAATTTGAGCAAGATCCTCCCATGTAGTGATAGACCCTGGTGGTAGAGAATGTAACCAGCACTTTGCTTTATCCCTCAGAGAGAATGGGAAGAGTCGCAACTTGATAGCAACTTCAGTCACACCATTGAACTTGAAAGTGTCGCAAATCTCAATAAAGTCCCTGATGTGCATATTGGGGTCTTCAGTAGGAGAAACCCCAAACTGAACTGAGTAATGTATCATCTGAATCGTGCTTGACTTGATCTCAAAAGTGTTAGTCGAGATGGCTAGCCTGATAATGCTCGACTGAATGTCATTGATCTTAGGCTGAGAATAGTCCATCAAAGCCTTAGGAATTTCTGCTTGATCCCCCATCACTACTAAAACTGGTTTCTCGACTTTCTCTTCTTCTTCTACCATCTATTTGTCCTAAAAAACCACCCTTCGAACCACTACAACTTCTTCCTTGGCTTTATCTAGAGTTCTCTTACGAGAGCGCGAACGCGTATGCATACACGCTCGCTATAGTACCTGAAATAAGACAAGGAAATAGATAAGTAACGATGTCCGAGTCAATGAAGTTTAATAACCACTGATGACAAACACATAAACTAAAAATTAACACCGAGTCCCCGGCAGTGGCGCCAAAAATTTGTTAGTCACTAATCACGCGCTAAAATTCACGAAAATATACGCGTTCGTAAGTAGTATAAGATATAGATCAGATTCGTTCCCACAGAGACTGGTTTAGGTTAACTTTGTAATTTAAGCACTTATGCAACAATGATATGGCTATTATTCAATGCTAAGACGATTAATAAATTGAGATTATTTTATAACTAAAAATTAAACTAACAATTATAACTAAGAGAATAATAATGGTTGAATTAATATATATGACAAACATGGGATTCTAACTTCATTCAATAGTATTTCATTCTTGACCTTAGCATTGAATGGTAATGACACTAATCAGATAACACGAAACTGATAACCATCAACTTTCATTGTATGAATACCATACTATCATAAATCCACAAAATAGATAGAAGCTGAATATACACCAATTATATTGAGACCCTATATGTCTATAGGATTTGATAACATAACAGTTTAATGCACAAATTATCTATCGTGATTACATAGGGAAAGTAAGATGGTTAAAATTACCTACGAATCATGTATAACGATAACACATGAACCTATGCTAGCATGGAAAGTTCTAAACCCTTAAATTCACTTTCACTTTATTAAGAATTAACAAGCTATCTTATAAGTCCGTGACGCTCATAAGACGAATAAGCACAACCAATACTAGGTTATCATACAATCACCACACATTAAGGCATCGAAACAAATTAACTTAAGAAATCCATAAATAAATCCGCTAGAACCCAACGATAACGATTAGCCCATAATCGGACTCATCATCAATGTGGATTGTGATGAAAGCATAATATAATAAATGTAGTCTTTATAAACGAATAATAAATAAAGTATAACACAAGAGTATAGGTTCAAGAATAAGAAAACTAGCATCCAACGTTACAACTTAAACAAAGAATCACAAGTTAAAACTAGGTCTTCTTCACTTTGGTTGAATTGTGCTAAAACAGTCTTCTTTTCTCCTTCACCTTGTGCTCTGATGTATCTATCTTGAAAAAAGAACTTAATTATGTATATATAGCAGCCCCATGAAGAGTAGAAGTCTTCTGGATCAAAATCAGAGTAGAAACATGATTCTTTAAATTCGACCTGGCGCGGCTGCGCGCTTGACCAGCGTGGGCATGCTGAGTTTCTGGACTTTGGGCGCGGGCGCGCGCTATCACAACGCGGGCGCGCTGACCTCCTGCATATAAATCTGACTTCTTCTTTTTCCTTGCTGATTTGAGCTGGCTTTCCCAAGAGCTTTTATTCCAACACCTTCCTAACACCAAATTAGCACTAGAATAATTCTAATTCTCCTGATTACCTGGATCATGCCTGAAAATGCAAGAACACTAGAAAACACATTAAAACACCAACAAATTGAGTACACTTACACCAATTCAAAGCTTTACGGAGCGTAATAAAGTGTCATAAATGCCACTCAACATCTGTGAGGCATGATCTTCATGATCTTCTTCCAGAGGTTATTCTTTGGCTTGAGACTGTTTACAGAAAAATACTCCAGTCTAATCTATTTTCATTTTTTACAGACTTAAATGATTCAATACAAAATGCAAACTTAGATTATCATATAACTTACTTAGGGTTGTTAATTTGACTTAGTCTTGTTATATCACAGACATGTTTTGCACAACAATCTCCCCCAATTTGTGAGAAGATTGTTTGTCACAAATTCATGCATATTAACAAGACTAACCCCAAGCTACAATGGACAATTAAACTTTACACACAAATTGACAGAAATACATCATTTGACATTGAGTGGTTACAGAAGTTTAAACAAGTGTATTTGTTACATGAATTCATCATAACTAGGCTCCTTTCTAATGAGATCTTTAAGAGTTACTAACACTTCCATCTCGTCTAAAATTTCAGTTCCTCTCAAAGCTTCCACTAGTTTAAGACACTTATCTAATGAATAACTATTTAAGTAACCAGCTCTAAATCTGGAGAATCTGCCAAATTTTATGTTCAGAAAATGTCCATCTTTGGAGAGTCTGCTCATCCCTTTTGCTTTAAGCTCATTTGATCTTTTCTTAATTCTTGCAAGTTCTTCTGTATACTTCCTATCTCCTTCTTCCTTTTCAGCTCTTGCCCTTGAAATTTTCTCATCTCTTTCTCTCACCCATATACAATATACAGCTTTCCAGAACCTTGTGATTGTATCCTTGTCCTTCATCAAACTGGTCACTCTTTTGAATTATGTGGTTGAAAGTGTGTCAATTAGGTTATTGCCAAGTAGAGTGAAAGAACCATCAACATAATAAATTCTGATTTCTGTATATGATACTACCCAAACTCTGACTATTTATTCAGCTAGCTATTGAAAATATTCTTCATCTGTGAAGCACCAGTTTAGTGGCAGAAAGTCAGATTGATCATAGCAATTTCAGAGAGATCTTTCAGTAACTTGCAGTTGCTTTATTTTTCTCCTAATAGATTTAAAGTGTGTCTTGGTTGGAGGTTTATATGAAGGTAGGGTTGTAATTTTCTTCAAGCTAGTTTGTTTGGTGGTGATTGGGATTTTGAGAAGTGAGTTTGCATTTGACTTGTATAAAAATTTTGGCTTTGAGGTGAAGGATGATTGAGTGATTGAGCTAAAAGATTTAGAGGGTTGAGCTTGGTTAATTTGGATTTTTAGGCTTTGTTGTGATTATGAGCCATCTTGCCTTTTCTTTCTCCTTCTTTCTTCTCTACTCTTCTTGTCATCTCCCTTCTTCTTATCCTGCTTTTTGTCATAGCAACCAGTTGCCTTTGAGGACTGACTTGGATTTGAGCCAGAAGGTTTTTGCTAATCATGCTTCTGCTCATCATCATCCTTGTTATCTTTTAAATTAAATTATGATATTGGCAACATGGTGTCAGGATTCAGTAGGTATCTGTCCAAGATTCTTATCATCTCCACATCTTCAGCTTTCTTGTTCTTTTTGTATTTTAGATCAGACTGAATGGTCATGATCATCCTCATGTTTGATCTAACACAATTTTTAGGAACAGTAAGCTCTTTGCATTGTTTGGTTCTTGGACAGATGTAGGCCACCCCTTTGTTTGGATATAGATAGGCTTCGAGAAAAGCTGCTATCTGTGTATTTTTAAGCTCATGAAGAAGTTGGGTGTCCTCTGTGATGACTACATGTACTTTGTCAATCACAAGATCCAGTTCAGATGCCCTTAGAGTTCTGAGATTTGAAATGGACACCTGAGAACATCTGTCCACACCACCATCATTGATGTTGACAACAATCCTCTTCTGTAAGTAGTTCTTAACATTCACAACTACTGCCCTAATGGAGTTGATAGTCTTGGCCAATGCTCTTTTATATGTGATGTAGTTATTTTGAAGAGACATCCTTAGGACTACAAGAAGTTCACTGAATTCTTGATCTTGATTTAGTCCTTCTGCAACCTTGACAAGTCTTTTTTTTCCCGTATCTTGAAATTGTTGAGTTTGTGAAGAACTTTGACCAAGTTGAACTGATGTGATAGGCTCTTTGGATTTAGATTTACCAACATCCTTGGATTTTTGAATCCTAGCTTAATCTCCCCCTTAGTCTTGGTGACAGGCATGAGTAGGGGAGTTTGTAATTCTGGCCTTATAGCTTTAGGTAAGGAGGGCAGTGGTATGTTGAGCTTCCCCATAATGGCTCTCAAAGCAACATAATTTTGCATTTGAAGATGCTTGTAAGAGTCCACCAAGGTTTTTATGTATGTCTGTTGACTTTGCACCAAAGATGTGAGAGCTTGTACTTGTGCACTTAGGGAATCATTAGAAGATTGGAGAGAAGACACTTTTTGTTGAAGTTCCTGAACTTGCAAGTGAGATGAGGATTGAGATATGGATGAAGTAGAGACCCCAAAAGTATCCTGCACAGCCTTCTTATTTCTTTCATGAGCAAGACTGAAGGAGTGTATCTGCTAGAGTGCATTTGATCCAGCTTCAGTCTTGAATTATTGGAGTTTATGATGTTATTTTGAACTTGGTCATGCAGGGCTATAAATAAAGTTCTCATGTTCTTGATACTGGTTTCCACCCCACTTAGATCATACCTAGACATTTGATCAGCAAAAGTTGAGAATTTGTTCTTGATCTCTGTCTGTGAAGGAATAATTTAATCCATCTTTTCTCTAACCATCTTCATTATCTTGTCTTGATGCCCAGTGAGAGTAATCTGAAGTGCTTTTCCAAAATTATGGAAAGCTTTGATTTGAGCTTTGTACACCTCATTCACTGCATCATATACCTCCTGTGGGGGTTAAGGATCTAGCATTATTTCCTAAGATGGTGAGATATTCTTCCATGAATTGGGCTAGTACAACATCCGTTTCAATAGCAAACTCCTAGTCCAGCCATTTGTCACAATTAGCATCATGACCAGCTTCATCAACAATCTTTTCCTGTTGTTCTTCCACATCATTCTGGTAGGATAGCATGATGGCCTGATAGTCCTGATTTGACATATTGGATGTGAGAAGTTGTTGAGAGATTTGGGAAATTACACCAAGTTGATCAACTAAGAGATCATCTAATGTGGAAGATGGAGGTGCAGCTTCTTGTAGCCATTGAGAGATGAGGTGAGGTTCTTGTGGTTGAGAAGTGGATGGTTGGTTGGATGGGTGAGAAGGAGATAAGACAGAATCACATGTGATATGATTTACAGTTTGACTCACAGATTGCTATGTGGTTATGACAAGTTATTGTTCTCCATTTGTGGTGGAAACCTCCAGATGAATTAGAGGGGATTTGACTGGGCTACTGTCATGTGCACCAGTCTCAAACCCTTGTGCTTGTTGCAAAGCACTTCCTCTCCCATAATAGGGTCATTGGCAATTGTACTCCCAGCTTCAATTGTTAATGCAATTTCAGCCAGGATTTTGAGGGGAGTTGTTCCTGGAACAGGAACCTGCAATTGAATTGGAGAGGATTTAGATAGTTCCCCCTCTGGAGTACTACCCTCAAACCTAGCAGCCTGTGAAGGCTGATTTGCACATGAAGGTACATTTGTGATAACCATGGGGTCTTCAGTAAAAACTGATGAATCCCCCATGTTTGTGATGGTGTCATCAAGGTCTACCCCAACTAGTAGCCTCTCACCATATAAATTTGGTGTCTGGGTGGTGAGCAAGGTTTCATGAACCAAGTCACTTGAATATGGCAACACTTGAGGATTAGATTCAAGTGTCTCAATATAGGAAGAAGAAATATTAGATATAAGATTTTGAAGTTCGGAACAGAGTGTTGGCAGCTTTCCCTGAATGGATGAGGAAGCTTCAAGGGATGTACTATCTTTGTGTGTGCCATCCTTGTTTCTCCTTCCATACAATTGTATTTGTTCAAGTGATGGTTGTGCAGGCTCTTTACAGGGTGTATTTAGGTTAATGCTCTTTTCAACAGAGACATCCTGTTAAAAGGATGCCCCTAGAGTCTGTTCAAGTCCCTTGTTTACAACTACATCCTTTTGAGAGAATGCAGAGGTGCCTTGAGTGGTCAACTCAATTTTATTTTATTTCTTTTGACCAAAGGTGACTCAGGTTATGTTTGATCCTCACCACTCTCATTCAATATAGTAAGGGTTACCTCATTTCTCTTCTTTTTACTCACTTCACCCTTTTGGGAGGATGAAGTGGTTGGTTTCCTAGCAGCTATTGGTTTTAAAAAAGTAGGCTCAATATGGGAAGGTCTCTATGGGTGTGCCTGTGTTTATGCTTCCACAAGCTCAGGAACCATTGTTGTACTAGGTTTAACTACATTGGTCCTCATGTCAGGCATAGGGTAAGGATAGGTCCAAAAACTTTCAATCATGAAAGGTGTTAACTTAAGACCCACATGTACCTTATTCTTAGTAGTATGTGATCCAAATAAGATTTTGGACACTTGCTTAAAGTTTCCTATTAATGACCTATCTGAAAGGAATATGTCCTAAGTCCAATCATGTATTAGGATTTAGGAATAACTTCCTGTGTAATCTGTTTTTGATTTCATTGATATTAATAAAAGACTTGCTTTGTTTTTATTACGGGCTTTATCTATTTAAGTGTTTAAATAAGATATACCATAGTTAGAGTAAAGCTTTTTATGGATTATGATGAGATCATAATAGTGAGACCTAAAAAGATGATAACTCTAAACTTAAATAGTTCCTGGTCATAGGATTACTAACTGGTAATTAATAATCCGCAAAGATCGGTACATACTATGCTTGCTTCATTATGAAGGATGTCTGTTCTCATAGACATTTGTGTGGTGACACTATAGCTAGTATGTAGGTGCTTATTATAGAATAAGTTCACTGAACATGACTCGTACAGCTGAACAACTGATGGAGTTCACTCACGTGTCAGCAGTTGTTCACTTAGTGATAGTTGTACAAGTATCCTTAGACTTGAGGTCATCATAGTTATCTTGTGTACACTGAACTATGCTTTGGTTTAGTTCTTAGTCTCCAGGGACAATTATTAGGGCTCTTCTGGGTATAGGAATTTGTACACGAAGATAGTGTATGATCAATAAAGGATCTACCCCTTCCAGTGAAGGAAGCGAATGTTCAAGGCTGATCCACTTATGCTAGTTCAGGAATCTCTGGCCAGAGTAAATGAAATTAGAAATGAGTTTCTAATTTGCATAGAACTACGCATAGTAAATGGTAAGCAAGTGATTAAATTAGATAGGCTTGACACGAGTTCCATGCCTTGTATTTAATCGGGACATTGTAGGGTAGAAGGAGTTTATTGTACGGTAACTATTCACTGACAGGTTCTTGGTATTCTAAGCAGTGAATTCATATTATCCGGATAGTCGCGATATGTTGAGAAGCATCACTCGCGATGTAGAATAAATGTGATTAATTAATTAATCATATTTAATAAATTAGAGAATTTATATAAATAATGATAAAATAGTTTTATTATTATTTATTTCTACTACCGGCTTAATATTGAACCTACAGGGTCACACCATAAAAAGAGAATGATTTAATGGTGGAGGAATTAATTAATAATGGGTAATAATTATTTATTTATGAAATAAATAATTAATTGGCAAATTTAATAATTGATTAAATGAGATTTAATTGATTATATATTAATTAAGAGAAGTTCTTAATATTATTAATTAAGGATTTAATTTTTGGAAATTAAATCAAGAGAGAGAATTATTTCTAAAGTGTTTAGAAAAAGGATTAATAATTAAAAGGTATTTTAATTATTAATGAGAATAATAAATGGGATAATAATAATATTATTTATGGGAAAATTTCAGCTGAAAATTTTGCCTATAAATACACTATTATAGACCCTATTTTTATTCGAACCCACATCAAACCCGAAAACCCAAAAAGTTTGGAAAACCCAATTCTCTCCACCTCCTTCTTCCTCCTTAAAATCGTTTTCTTGGTGGATACCGGTGGAGTGCTTCACACTTTTCACACTTGAGGAGCAACTGCTAAGGATCTCTGATCGTTGTCTCCGAATTATTTTAAAAGGTTAGATTCGATCCCTCGAATTTTTATTCACGATTTATATGCTTTTATTTGGATTTTGTATGTGTAAAAGTGTTTTACCATGACCCCGCTGCGATTAAAAATCCAACATTGGTATCAGAGCATAGGTTGTATGCATATAGATCTGTGGTAAAAATTTCAGAATTTTATGTGCTTGTATGAATTAATTATGATTTTTACAAGTTATATTATGGATTAATTTTGTCTGATGAGAAATCGTTTCTCAGAATAATTTTGAATGTTGATCTGGGTTCTACAAGTGTTGTAGATCGTCTGGGTATTTTTTCATAATTTTAGGATGTATAGATTTTTTATTATGAATTTTTTAAGTTCTTGTAATTAAATTCGTAATTAAATAAGTAAATATATGTATATATAGTATATATATATATTTGAATATACATCTGTAATCTCTGCTGTTATCTGCTGCTGCATAGAAAGATAGAACAGCAAAGCAAAGGTATAGACTGACAGGCACGGAAATCGAGGATAACTGTCGGCTGGTGAAATAAAAAATAAAAATAAATTATAGGGGTGTAACGCATTCCGGGAATGCGTTACACACCTGTGGCGCATTCGCGGAATGCGTTACACCCTTTAATGGCTTAAAAGGGGTGTAACGCATCACCGGAATGCGTTACAGGGCTTGTAACGCGTTCCTGTAATGCGTTACAGCCCGTCTGTTGATATTAAAATTGATTTTCTGGGAGTTTCGTAACTCCGTTTTGGGCGTGCAATATACCGTTGGATTCGTTTTTCCGAGACGGATCTAATAGAGTGATCAATTTTAGTTTATATAAAAGTTTTGAACTGTTTATATTTCTATGAAGTGTTTTAAAGCTGTTTTTGACTGTTTTTAATTGATTTTAAATGCTTCATGTGATACATAGAGATGTATAATGCTTAGACTAATGTGCTAGATGATGTAACATGCCTACCTTGATGTTTATTCATGTTGATATATATGATATATGCTTAGTTTATCATGCGATGATAGATTTAGGTGAACTTAAATGAACATAAGGCGTTTGTTAGACAACCTAGTATAGTGAAATTGTTTCATAACCTTAAGAATAATATTATGAATACAATCATGAGATTCTTGTGTTTGTGAAACACGTAATTGAATATGAATTTTCGATATGAGAGAAAGGATGATTCTGTCAACAACAGATTTCTATCTGTAAGAAAGGGTTATTAAGTGACGCCTCTTGACAATGCTCCACCCGATCTGGGAATCATCTGATTATTGATTTGAAATATTTAATTTAAAAGGAAGAATTTCTTTATAATATGATTATGATTGTAACGTAATATAATCCCTCTAAAATTAAATAATATCAAGTAGTAATTGGCCAATGACACAACGGGCTTGTGTCGGTCATAGCCTTCCAACATGATAGAAAAGTAGTTCTTATTTTTGAATCATTGTCGGTTCGTGCTACAGCCGAGGGCTTTGATTTCGAAATAAGAAATACTTGTCTATTACATAGAGATGTGTACATTGAATAAGAATCTAAAGGTCGGTACGTGCTACAGCCGTGGGCCTTTGGGGACTGATTCAACTGTACGGAATGTTGGGTTAGACTTGACTTAGAATATTGAGTTTGTCGTGCTACAGCCGAGACTCAATTATTCAAGAGGCTAAAGTTTAATTAGGGAATAACATGAGATGTAGTTGACAAGAGTTGTCTGCCTATTGAACATTACATGGTGGTTCGTGCTACAGCCGGGGTCGTGTAATGGAATGTAGGATCCCTATTCCCACTAGCATTATGAATGCTTAATTTTTCACGTAGGGGATTGAATAAATTAGATAAACTAGTGGGAGCCACTTATGAATAAAGACTTGATTCATATAGTGTTTTAAAATGAAATCGAATATTTGCTAAGTGTTGTTATGTGTTTAATCATTTACAGATTTACTTTGTACGTTATGTCTTCTGCACTATCACTCAGGAGCATACTAGATGCTCATAAATTGACTGGTCCTAATTATGCTGACTGGCTTCAAAACTTGAGAATTGTTCTCAGGATTGAGAAGCTGGAATATGTGATTGACTCACCTAAGCCTACTGAACCTGCTAGTGATGCACATAATGATGAACACGTTGTGTATCGTAAGTGGATATATGATGCAAATGTTGCTCAATGCATCATGCTAGCCTCCATGAACATTGAGCTACAGAAGCAACATGAGCATATGGATGCTCACACTATCCTCATGCATCTACAAGAGTTGTATGATGTGGCGGGGAGGACAGCTCGATATGAGATATCGAAGGAGGCGTTCGGTTGTAGGATGTCTGAGGGATCATCTGTGAATGACCATGTACTTAAGATGATCAATTTGATTGAACGTTTTGGACAACTTGGTTTTGCCATGGATGGGGAGCTGAGCCAAGACTTGGTCTTGCAATCGCTTCCGAGTTCGTTCTCGTAGTTTGTTGTGAACTTTCACATGAATAAGTTGGATGTCAGCCTGCCTGAACTCCACAACATGTTGAAGACTGCGGAATCAAATTTGCCCCCTAAGAAGAGTTCTATTCTTCTAATTGGTGAAGGTTCCAATCCTAAGAAAAGGAAGAGGAACCCTTCCAAGAAGAAGAAAGTAGGTAAGAAAACGCCGGTTCCACCAAAAGCTGAAGACCCCAAAAGCAAAGTTGTTTGCTTTCACTGTAACAAGGTGGGGCACTGGAAGAGGAACTGCAAGGTTTACCTTGCAGAATTGAAGAAGAAGGGTAGTGAGACTACCGCTTCTGATTCAGGTATGTTCATAATAGAAGTGAATATGTCATTTCTACTTGGGTATTCGATACCGCCTGTGGTTCTCATATCTGCAATTTGTTGCAGGGACCAAGGAGAAGTAGGACTCTTGAGGAAGAGGAGGTGATTCTACTGATGGGAAATGGAGCAAGAGTTGCTGCTGAAGATGTAGAATCATTTCATTTACATATGCCTATGGGCAAGACTATTGTTTGAAATAATTGTTATTTTGTTCCCTCGATTGTGAGGAATATTATTTCTATTCCCATGTTAGACTTGGATGGATTTTCATTTATTATTGAGAATAATGAATGTTCTATTCTTAGAGATAATATTCTTTATGGACGTGGTGCTTTAAATAATGGTCTGTATGTATGTGACATAATTTATTTCAGATTGAACAAACTAATAATAGAAAAGGGATGATGAAAATCTCACTTTATGGTTGCACTGCAGTCTCCATTTAGTGGACATGGAGAGAGGGCTGCAGATTTGCTAGGAATGGTACACACAGATGTATGTGGACCAATGTCTACGCATGCCATGGGTGGATTTTCATACTTCATTACTTTCATAGATGATAGATCTGGATTCGGATATGTGTTTGATGAAACACAAGTCTGAGGCCTTTGAAAGGTTCAAAGAATATAAGTATGAAGTGGAGAAATAAACCAAACATAGTATTATAATTCTTCGATTAGATCGAGATGGTGAATACTTTAATGGAGTGTTTCTAGATTATCTCAAAGTAAATGGTATAGTCTTCCAGTGGACTCCTCCAGATTGGTATCTGAAAGGAGAAATCGAACTTTGTTAGACATAGTTCGGTCCATGATGAGCTATGCAAATCTTCCAATATTCCTATGGGGTTATGCATTGGAAACCTCAGCATATTTACTGTATAAGGTGCCTTCCAAATCTATTCCTCAAACTTCGTATGAGATATGGAAAGAAAGGAAATTGAGTCTTAAACACGTTAAGATTTGGGGATGTCCAGCTTATGTCAAGTAAGTTGACCCAGATAAGCTGGAATATCGATCCGTAAAATGTAGTTTTGTGGGATATCCTAAAGAGACTTTAGGGTATTACTTTTGCACCGATCATCGGGTGTTTGTCTCCAGACATGCTACCTTCTTGGAAAAGGAGTTTATTCTTGAAGGAAACAGTGGGAGCAAAATTGAACTTGATGAAGTTCAAGAAGCACAAACTACTACGGATCAAGTTGAAACACCTGTTCTAACTGAACAACCTTTTGTGGAACAGCCCATTCATAGGTCAGGGAGAGTGTCTCGCCAACCTGAGAGGTAATATGGCCTTCTCATTGAGAATGACAATGAGTTGTCGATCATTGATGATGACGACCCTGTAACCTATAATGAGGCTATGAGTAGTGTTGACTCAGAGAAATGGCATAGTGCCATGAAATCCAGAATGGAATCTATGTATACGGTATACAAAAGATAGATTATAGCAGATGGCCAGGTGGAGACCTTTAAGGCCAGGCTTGTGGCAAAAGGATTCAAACAAAGGTAATGGATTGACTTTGATGAAACCTTTTACCTGTAGCCCTGTTAAAATCAGTTCGGATTTTGCTTGCGAATGCTGCTTACTACGACTATGAAATCTGGCAGATGGCTAGATGGTTTTCTTTCCAAGGGAAATGAAAACCTAGTGTGTAAGCTGCTACGAACCATATGTGGTTTAAAGCAAGCTTCTCGAAAGATGGAACATTCGTTTTGATGAGACAATCAAAGAGTTTGATTTTATAAAAAAAAAACGTAGATGAACCATACGTCTACAAAAGGATTAGTGGGAGCGCGGTAACATTTCTTGTATTGTATTGAAATAGAGTTGACACACATAACAACATAGCAGACCCACTCACAAAGCTACTTTTTGAAAGTCACTTTGATCGTCATAAAGATGAGATTGGTATTAGATACCAGAGTGATTGGCTTTAGTACAAGTGGGAGATTGAAAGGAATATGTCCTAAGTCCAATCATGTATTAGGATTTAGGAATAACTTCCTGTGTAATCTGTTTTTGATTTCATTGATATTAATAAAAGACTTGCTTTGTTTTTATTACGGCCTTTATCTATTTAAGTGTTTAAATAAGATATACCATAGTTTAGAGTAAAGCTTTTTATGGATTATGATGAGATCATAATAGTGAGACCTAAAAAGATGATAACTCTAAACTTAAATAGTTCCTGGTCATAGGATTACTAACTGGTACTTAATAATCTGCAAAGATCGGTACATACTATGCTTGCTTCATTATGAAGGATGTCTATTCTCATAGACATTTGTGTGGTGACACTATAGCTAGTATGTAGGTGCTTATTATAGAATAAGTTCACTGAACATGACTCGCACAGCTGAACAACTGATGGAGTTCACTCACGTGTCAGCAGTTGTTCACTTAGTGATAGTTGTACAAGTATCCTTAGACTTGAGGTCATCATAGTTATCTTGTGTACACTGAACTATGCTTTGGTTTAGTTCTTAGTCTCCAGGTACAATTATTAGGGCTCTTCTGGGTATAGGAATTTGTACACGAAGATAGTGTATGATCAATAAAGGATCTACCCCTTCCAGTGAAGGAAGCGAATGTTCAAGGCTGATCCACTTATGCTAGTTCAGGAATCTCTGGCCAGAGTAAATGAAATTAGAAATGAGTTTCTAATTTGCATAGAACTACGCATAGTAAATGGTAAGCAAGTGATTGAATTAGATAGGCTTGACACGAGTTCCATGCCTTGTATTTAATCGGGACATTGTAGGGTAGAAGGAGTTTATTGTACGGTAACTATTCACTGACAGGTTTTTGGTATTCTAAGCAGTGAATTCATATTATCCGGATAGTCGCGATATGTTGAGAAGCATCACTCACGATGTAGAATAAATGTGATTAATTAATTAATCATATTTAATAAATTAGAGAATTTATATAAATAATGATAAAATAGTTTTATTATTATTTATTTCTACTACCGGCTTAATATTGAACCTACAGGGTCACACCATAAAAAGAGAATGATTTAATGGTGGAGGAATTAATTAATAATGGCTAATAATTATTTATTTATGAAATAAATAATTAATTGGCAAATTTAATAATTGATTAAATGAGATTTAATTGATTATATATTAATTAAGAAAAGTTCTTAATATTATTAATTAAGGATTTAATTTTTGGAAATTAAATCAAGAGAGAGAAGTATTTCTAAAGTGTTTAGAAAAAGGATTAATAATTAAAAGGTATTTTAATTATTAATGAGAATAATAAATGGGATAATAATAATATTATTTATGGGAAAATTTCAGCTGAAAATTTTGCCTATAAATACACTATTATAGACCCTATTTTTATTCGAACCCACATCAAACCCGAAAACCCAAAAAGTTTGGAAAACCCAATTCTCTCCACCTCCTTCTTCCTCCTTAAAATCGTTTTCTTGGTGGATACCGGTGGAGTGCTTCACACTTGAGGAGCAACTGCTAAGGATCTCTGATCGTTGTCTCCGAATTATTTTAAAAGGTTAGATTCGATCCCTCGAATTTTTATTCACGATTTATATGCTTTTATTTGGATTTTGTATGTGTAAAAGTGTTTTACCATGACCCCGCTGCGATTAAAAATCCAACACTATCTACACCTTCAAGCATATGTATGTCATTTACTTTATGATTTAAAGCAGACATAATGAATCTAGGAAGGAAAATTTCTTTACTTCTTGAAGTTAATGGCATGGTGAGCCTGGTAGCTTAATTCCTCCAGAATGTAGTGTCCTACATTAATCTGTTTTTTGTGAGCCATTGAGTAGACCAACTTCTGAACAACACTAAAAATATTGTCAAATCCTGATTTTCTGCATGTGAAAGCCCTCACCACATAATCAAACAGAAAGGACAACTCCCTCCTTAGATTTTTCTTGTTCAAGCTAGCCAATTTGATATTTTTAGAGTAGTTGATAAAGTCCAAGAATTTATACAACTCCTCCTGAGTTAGAATTTCCACTAGCTTGTCAATTGGAATGTTCAAGGCCAGGTTCATATCATCTTCAGTTATCTCAACTTGTTGTCCTTTGATTTGACAGTTAACCACTAAAGTTGAAGATTGGTCTTCATGCACAACTATCCTAGCTACAAATGTGTTCCAGAAATCCTCTAATACATCCAGATAGAGAACTGGGTTAGCTGTAAGAGCTCCAACAAAGTAAGTCTCAGATAAGAACTTGACAAAGTTTTTGAAAGCTTCAGGAGCTTGATTGGCATCTAAGAATGCAAGAAAGTTGGTTTACTTTGGAATGAAGGGTACAATAATGTTTGATGACATTGTTCTGTATGTGAAGATTAATGGGTAAAAGAAATTAGAGATAAAGGATTTGAAACGAGAGAAAAATCGGTTTGGAATTGAAAATTTAGGTCACTTTGAGATCTCGAAGGCGTAATGATATGTATGTCGAGATGTCTGGGTATTTATATTAAAAGCAAATGACTTGTCGAGAACTCAAAAATAGATGTTTGGAATTCGTCTATCGAGAAGTCATTTTGAAAAGTGAAGAACATATCGATAAGTCATTTTGTTTATTCTTGTAGAGAACTAAAAAATAAACTTATCGAGATGTCAAATAAACACCCAGTTTGTCCAAAATGGACTGAATTTTTTCCAATTTTTATTAGAAAAATCAAAATAAAATCAGACTAATTTTGCCAAAAGTATTTTACAAAAATAATTTATTGGATTAAATTATTTCAATTCTGAGTTATTTATAAATCTAAAACTATACTTGTAGAGAACTCTGTTAGTTAACACTTATAGAGAGCTCTACAATGACTTATCGATAAGTCATAATAAAGCTTATCGAGAACTCACTCGAGAAGTTAGGAGATTGACTTATCGAGAACTCACTCGAGAAGTCTTAAAATGACTTGTCGATAAGTCAATTAGACTTATCGATAACTCAGTTCTCTAAACACTTTTGATTACTTTGATTCTGCCTTGTGCTAATTTTACATATTGAAAATGCAAATCAACATTTAGACAGTTTACTTAGAATTGAAATTCCAAGCTAATTTTTGAATTTTGAAAAATAAATATGCATAGATTTCTGAAATATTCATAATTCATATTTCAGTTAATTTCTAATTAATCAAATAAATTTTGATTTACTAGAAATTAATCTGCTGTAAAATATTAGCTGAGTTCTTGCCTTATGATGAAGAGTTATGCATTCCAATTTCACCTACAAGTCTAGTGAAAGTTGCTTCATCCAAAGGTTTAGTAAAAATGTCAGCTAATTGTTTTTCTGTTGGAACAAAAATAAGCTCAATGGTACCATTTGTAGCATGTTCTATAATAAAAATGGTACCTTACATCAATGTGCTTTATTCTAGAATGATTAACTGAATTAGCCACAATAGATATAGCACTAGTATTGTCATACATACTTGGAATTTTGTGTAACACTAGGCCATAATCCATTAGCTGATTTCTGATCCATAGCACTTGAGCACAGTAACTTCCAACAGCTATGTATTCAGCCTCAGCTGTGGAAGTTGATACAGATTGTTGTTTCTTACAATACCAGGATACAAGTCTTTGTCCAAAAAACTAACAGCTTCCATTAGTACTCTTTCTGTCAACCCTGCATCCAGCAAAATCTGCATCTGTGTATCCAACAGCTTTAAAACCAGTTCCCTTAGGATACCATAATCCCAAGTTTGGTGTTCCCTTCAAGTATCTGAAAATTCTCTTCACAACTATCAAATGTGATTCTTTTGGATTGGATTAAAATCTTGCACACAGACATATTGCAACCATGATGTTTAGTCTACTTGCAGTTAAGTAAAGCAATGATCTAATCATTCCTCTATAGCTTGAAATATCTACACTCTTACCCTTTTTATCTTCATCCAACTTTGTTGCTGTAGAAATAGGTATAGATGCAGGTGAATAATCAACCATGCCAAACTTTTTCAATAAATCTTTGACATACTTAGTTTGGCTGATGAAGATTCCATCACTTGTTTGGCTAACTTGAAGTCCAAGAAAGTAACATAATTCCCCATCATACTCATTTCATATTCACTCTGCATAAGCTTAGAGAATCTTTGGTAGAGCTTTTTATTTGTAGAACCAAAGATAATATCATCCACATAGATCTAAACTAGGATCATATCATCACCATGCTTCTTATAAAAGAGAGTCTTGTCAATAGTACCTCTAGTAAATCCATGCTTAATCAAAAAATTTGACAGTGTGTCATACCAAGCTCTAGGTGCTTGTTTAAGTCCATAGAGAGCCTTGAGTAACTTGTATACAAAATATAGAAATTCTGGATCTTCAAAGCCAGGTGGCTGTTGTACATAATCCTCTTCTTCCAATTCACTATTGAGGAATGCACTATTCACATCCATTCGATATATCTTGAAGTTTGAATATGCGGAAAATACTAAAAAAATCCTTATTGCTTCAAGTCTTGCAACTGCAGCAAAAGTTTTATCATAATCAATTCCTTCCTCATGTGAGTAGCCTTTTGCAACCAACCTTGCTTTGTTTCTGGTAACAATTCCATTTTCATCCATCTTGTTCCTGAACACCCACTTTGTTCCAATAATACTTCTCTTCTTTGGTGTAGGAACCAATTTCCAAACTTTGTTTCTCTCAAACTGATTTAACTCTTCTTGCATAGAAGATATCCAATCAGGATCAAGAAGGGCTTCCTCAATTTTCTTTGGCTCAACTTGTGACAAAAAACATGCATGAAGGCATTTATTTGCAGTTGCACTTCTAGTCCTCACTCCAGCAGTTGGATCACCAATAATTGCTTCTCTAGTATGACTTCTATCCCACTTCCTTGTGTGAGTTTGTTGACTTGGTGTTTTCTGCTTCTTCTTCATCACTGACATAACTTCCAGAATTTTCTCCTCTTTCTCCCCCTGAGTTTGTTCTATCAAATTCAGGTGTTTGAGATGAGCTTCCATTCTCATGATTCACTTGTTCAGTAGATTCTTCTTTAATTCTGTGATTTATGTTGATTTCAGCTTCATCATCAGAATCACTATCAATGTTGGGATTTTCAAACTTGAGGGATTCATCTTCATTTTCATCAAGGCATTCCAAGCCTGGACATTTGTCATCATCAAAGGTAACATCTGTGATTTCCATGATTTTATTTTGCTCAATCACATAGACCTTGTAGGAAGTTCTTTCAAATGAATATCCCAGAAAAATTGCCTCACAAACTTTAGAGTAAAATTTTTCCACATATTTAGAGTTGTCTTTCAAAATATAGCACTTGCTTCCAAACAAATGAAGATGCTTCAAAGTAGGCTTCCTTTTAGAGAAGATTGAGTAGGGTGATTTGCCAAGATTTTTATTAATGAGATATCTGTTTTGAGTATAGCATACAATATTAACAGCTTCTTCCCAAAAACTAGTTGGCAACTCTACATCTTGCAGTATTATTCTAGCAGTCTCTACCAGTGTTCTATTCTTTCTCTCAACTACCCCATTTTGCCGAGGTGTTCTAGCAGCTGAGAACTCTTGAACAATACCCTTGTCCTTGCAGAATTCAGTTAGTGTTGCATTCCTGAATTCTGTCCCATTGTCACTCCTCAACCTTTTCATACAATTCTGATCTTCAGCCTGCTTCTCAATCTTCTTAATGTGCTCAATTATGATGTGTGGAGTCTCATCTTTAGAGTACATAAATTCTACCCATGTGTACCTTGAGTAGTCATCCACCATCACAAGTGCATATCTTTTTCTTGAAATTGACTGGACATTAACTGGTCTAAATAAATCCATGTGAATAAGTTACAAAGGTGCACTTATAAAATTAACAGTTTTACTTTTGTGACTTGATCTTTTCATTTTTTTTTTTTGACAAGCATCACAGACCAAATCTTGAGCAAATTCCAGATTATGCATGTCTCTCACCAACTCCTTTTTAACTAGAGTATTGATTGCTTTGAAACTCAAATGAGACAGCTTCATATGCCATAACTTCCTTTGTTCTACAGATGCCTTGGTGTAGAAGCAACATATTCCATCCTTATTTGTTAAGTCCAAGTATGTAACAAATAAGCTTCCTTTCCTTTCTCCTTTCAGAGCAACTTCACCAGTTTTCTTGCTGATAAAAGTGCATTCTACTTTGTTAAATAAAACCTTGAAACCTTTGTCTGTAAATTGGCTAACACTTAGAAGATTCACTTCAAGACCAGCTACCAGTGCTACATCATCAATGACAATATTTCCAGAAATTAATTTTCCATATCCCATTGTGAAGCCTTTGCTGTTGTCTCCAAAAATCACTAATGGGCCAGTCTTCTCCTCAAATTGTGATAGAAGGGAAATATCACATGTCATATGTCTTGAGCATCCACTATCTATAATTCACATGACTTTCTTCTTTTTGTCCTGCACACAATGAGTTTAAGTGTGTTTAGCAACCCAAGCAGTGTTGGGTACTTTATTCTTGTTAATAGAGTGAGTAGAATCAGAATGAGTTATTTCAGATAAAATAGAATTCATTGACTGTTGTGCATTTTCCCTTTTTTATGTAAACCCAATTTTTACTTCTCTGAGGTCTACTCTCAGCTTGTGGCAATTTTTCATCACTTTCAAGTTGCAAGGGATGCAATCAAACTTGTCACATAATGAGTAGGGATCATTTGCATTTGCTTCATTGTACTTGCATGCTCCTTCTACTGGCTTGCTAACAACCTTTTTACAAAGGTGAGTTAAATGATTCACAGAGCCACATTTTTGACATTGTTTTCTTGGAGCATCTGCAACATAAGCAAAATTGTTACTTTTGTTAATCCCAATCTTTCCATTTCTATTCTTCTTGTTCTTTCTTGCATCTTCAATTTTTATTTCCTTGACATATGTCTTGGAATCTTGGTTGACCATGGGCTTCTTTTCAGCTTTCGAAGTTGGAGTTGTTTCTGCATTTTTCTTCTAATTGTCTTCATCAGCAATTTCTTGCTTTATGATCAACTCTTCTTCACTGAAATCTACTTCACATGCTTTGAACATAGGTGAATCAACCTTTTTCAGCATAGCCGGAACATCTTCATTTGTTGTTGCCTTTCCTTTACCACCTATATCTTTTTTTTTGTTGTTCAAAGCATCAAAATCAAGACCAATAGCTATATTAGCACATGGCTTATTCTTCTCATGGTATTGTCCAACCAACTCAGATGCATTCCTGAAATATTTTAACTTAACTTCATTTTTTTCAATCTTCTCTCTTAACATAATTTCAATCTCATTGGCACACTTCGGCTTGTTCTTCAAATATTCATTTCTTGTTTGACTGACTCAAGCTCCACATGCAATAGATCCATCTTTTGCTTCTCACTCTCAAGCTTCTCATTAGATTTTATTAGCCTACTGACTTCCTTGGTAGCTTCTACTAAGCTAGTGTGTATATGAAACATCTCCACACTCATCTTTTTCACAGTCTCCTTATATTGACTAGCATTTAAATCAATAGTGGTTAGAGTTGGGACATTTGTTTTTGAAGTAGATGCTTGTCCATGCTCAAAAGCCATGAGTTCATAGTTTCCAACCTCTTTATCTTCATCATCTACATCAGTATCATCCCAACTTTTTCCTTCTACAATATAAGCCTTTCCAGACTGCTTCTTTAAGAGAGCTTCATACTTTGCTTCAGTTCAAGATAGGCCTTATCTTTCTTCATCTTTTTAGGCTTTCTGCATTCAGTAGCAAAGTGACCCAACTCATCAGAGTTGAAGCACCTTATCTTTGATTTATCAACAGATCCTGTTTTGTAGCCACCTTTGCTAGTTGAATTGTACTGAATCTTTGGTTTCCAATTGTTGCTGTTGGAAGATTGTCCCCTGCCTTTGAAAAATCATGGCTTCTTGACTCTTATGTTGGAAAATTTCCTAGACAAGTAATCCATGGATCGATCCATTTCAACTAGCTCATCCAAGGTATAATATTCATCTTCCTCCAGCTCCAACACAACTTGCTTCTGAGGTCCTTTGTTCTTTTTTTCCATAGCTTGAACAACTGAAAGTTGATCACCTTTCTCATCTTCACTTTCTTCTATGTTATTCAAAATTAAAGCACTTGAGCTATCAACAACATGACCATGTTATGCTTTCAATGACTTTCTTTGCATCATTTCAAGTTCATAAGTTTTCAAGATTCCATGTAGATTTTCTAAAGTTATTCTGCTTAAATCTCTTCCTTCTCTAATTGCTGATATTTTCTGTTCAAGATGGTCAGGAAGAGCTAGCAGAAACTTTAGGTTAACCTCCTCATCCTCATAATATTTATCATGTAGCTGCAAGTCATTTATCAATTTATTGAACCTTTCAAAAACTTCAGTGATTCCTTCTTTTAGTTTAGCCATAAACCCTTCATACTGAGAAACTAGAATCCTCCTTTGATTTAATCTAACCTCCTCTGTTCCTTCACATAAGATCTATATTTTCTCCCAGATCTGTTTGGCTGTGTCACAGTTGATAATCTTATTGTACATTACACTGTCAAGTGACTCCATTAAGATTAGCTACAAGCCACTATCCAGAGACACTTTTTCTTTTTCAGTTTTATTATATTTTGAAGGATCTTTAGGAGCATAATATGTAGGAATAACCATGTCTCCATCTGTAGATTCCTCAACTCTTACCATGGGAGTGAAAGGCCCATTTTTGAGGATCTGAATGTATAGTGGATTGGCCATCCTGATAAACAACAACATTTTCTTCTTCCATAATGTATAGTTAGATATGTCAAAGGTGGAGATTTTGATACTGCTCAGCTTCTGTGTATTTATTCTTCTAAGATCTTTAATCTTTTTGCTTTTGGATTTTGCTCTGATACCACTTGTTAGGTAATAAATACAACACGGGGGGGGGGGGGGGGGTGAATGTGTTTTGGACAATTTTAATTTTTATGAACTGTTTTTGTATGGTGAACAAAGTAATCTAGTTTGTAGAGATAATATATTTCAATTCAAATAATAAAACATGCACAGGAAAACACTATCTTTCAAAACTCACTTAATTTTATATTAAAAATAAGTATATGTTTTGCTACAAATTTCTGGGTTCTTGTTATGTTAAGAACCCAGCTTCTCTCTAGAGAGTTAAAAGATTTTTAGATCTATTTGTTACAACTGAAATAAAGCATCCATTGTTTACTTTATAGAACGGTAACCACTGGTTTTACACAGCATGCAATAGTATGAACTAAACCCTACTTTAAGTTAACTAAAACTTTCTATTTATGGCTTAATGTATCTTTGCAAATCGTGCATGTCTGCGACTTTTCTTTGTCAGTTAATCTTGGCATTTGATCTTGTACTCTACAAGATGCTTTTGCCATTAATGGCGATCAACAATAAATTAGACTGGACACTAGAACCAACATATGCACTATAACCTGCTGATCAGTCATGGTATAATGCGGATCTATACCCATCTGTCTAGACCCACCAACATATAGGTACCCAGGCCCATTTCTAGCCTTCATATATAAAGGGTCCAGCCATCTCTGGCCCTTAGGGTCCAGCTCATCCCTGGCCCTCATCGTAACCATCCAGTCCGTGGAGTATTTTGATGTCAAATTAGTTTGATTCCAAAACATCTCGATTCAGGCTTCACTTTTACAACCTCTGTCTGGCTTGAATGCCTCGAACTAGGTGTATCTATCATAAAAGATACCATTCAATTAACTGACAATATATAATTGTCTAGTCTATACGTTTATCCTTATCGTCGACCCGCCCGATAATAACAGATAAGGATCATCTTTTATCATATAAAGTTTAATAGACACGTAGACTTATAATTCACATAACACATAAACACATAAGGCACATATAACATATTTCATATAACATATAAGTCAGTTCGTCAAAACATTCGACTCGTTATGTTCAAAACTGAAATCGAGTCGAGGGACAATTTTACAATAATTACGCGACTCAGAAACGTTTACAAAATTAAGCGACCTTTTGAAACGAAAGATTTTATGTCTCGAAAGTATTTTTAATGGAAGCAGAATATTTTTCTGAGACTAGACGTGTTCGTTTCGTATTAAACGGACGAACGATCTATTTAATACGAATTTTTGAACATTTTTCGGAATTACAACGGGTCTTCGAATCATTTTATAATTAAATAATAGAGTCTGAACACCCGAATCCGACTTTAAAATGATTTAATAATATTTACCGAGCCTTGAAAATAATTTAAAATAATATTTTAAAGCTCGAAACTATTTTTCAAAATTTTGAAATCAAAATAAATAATTAAATCTAATTAAAGAATTAATTAAAATTAACTAATAACTAATTAAATTAAATAATCAATTAATATTTAAATTAATTGACTAATTAAATAACTAATTATCAACTAAAATTAATTATTTAAATAATTTAGATTTATTTTTCGAATTAAAATAATTAAAAGTATTTTTTTTTGAAATTTAAATAAATAAAGAAAAATAAATTTTAAAAAAATTAAATTTCCAGGGGGTAAAGTGTAAAACTTTAAAACTGCAGGGTGTCAAATTCAAGTTTTGAAACTTAGTGCGGAGGGGCAAATTTGTAAAATTAGAAAATTTGAGGACTAAAACTCACCATCTCCAAAACCTTGGGGGTTGATTGGCAATTTTACCAACCGCCGCCGCCCAGGTCACCGGAGACGGTGACGAGCACGATTTCCCTATCAAACACGGACCAAAAGGTGCATATTTTGCCTTCAAAATACCAATAATCCATTCGTGCTTTTGTTTTCAGCAAATACTAAATCATTTGGCCGGAAATTTGATTCAAACATCACCGCCGTCGTTGAGTTCTTCAACTCCGGCGGGACTTCACCGAGAATCTTCTGTTAAGCTTATATATACCATTCGAATCGTCTTCTCACGATCTATAAGCTGGTATGATCAATTTTAACTAGTAACCCCAATCAAAGAAACGCCTAATTTTCAATTAAGAATATTCAGACACATAAAACCTAATTTCATTAATGCGAGAATCAAACTCAATTTTCTATATGTTATTGAACTCCAAATTCATCATATAATATACCAAAATGACCAGGATAAAATTATCTACAGGATTAAGCCATCAAATCACATAAACAACATCAACATAAAAATTCCTTTTTTAATCATTAATTAATTCGAATTAAAATAAATAAATAAGAAAATAACCTTAATTTCTGCACTGAAATTGATGATTGATTCAGAAAGAGCTTTTCGAGAGCTTCGATTTGATATATGGCACGCTCGATTCCGAGTTCGGTAACGTCTTCATTTTTGGGTTTGATTCTCAAGAACGTAATAATTTTACGGGTTTTTCTCTGTAATTTTATATTTTTACTGATCGATTATGAATATACGAACAAAATAAAATAAGAAATAGGCTATTTATATTATGGAATAATAATACGCGTTGGATCGCATTGAATCAAAAAATAGGTTACTTAGCCGTTAAGTAACTGCAAAAACGATCCGATTTGGTACCCGTATTGGATAATTATCACAACCGAGCTTCTTATAAAACACGTTATACGAAAATAATGTAATAATATCCCGTCTCTTGAGAATACGGGTTTTATTAATCTATCGAAATGATTATCGTATCAAAAATTTCGCGCCGGGATGCGTATGGGTCAAACCGTTTTCCGGATCGAAAAAGTCAAAACACGAAAAATGTCCGGAATTATCAGATTAGGTTAGAAAGGAGTTTTCTGAAGAGTTTCGAGTTGTAAAAACGTAAAAACGGTTGAAGTTGGACGATTCCCGATTTAATAAAACAGTTTTATAATTATTCAAAAAATAGTTAATAAATTCATAAATCATTATAAAATCATATAACAGTCCAAAAATTACCAGGAAAATACCATTTCTATACTTTATTCTGGATATAATAAAAATTAACATACTCACATTTTATCATATATAAATATCCAAATATTATTATCAATCATCAGACAATTCACCAAAATTCACATAATAATCACATAATAATCATTTATTGATAAAAATAACTACACGCTATGCCCCGGATATTACATCCTTTCCCCTTAAAAGGATTCTGTCCTCAGAATCACACTAAGGATCAGATAATGATACATTCAAGTATCTCATTTCCATTTTCTCAGGAGAATCTTTCAACCTTATAACTTTTCATAAACTTTAACTTGCAACATCAATCATTACTCAACAGCCTCTTGCTGACATCATATCTATTAGTTGCTCGTATAACTCAACTCAAATCTCTATCTTATAAATATATATATATATATAATGGAGCTAAATTACTCTTCATGAGTATAAATATATAAACATCCTATGAACCTGCTATACGTGTGGCGGTGAAGCCAACTCACTTACACTTAGCCTGCTTATTTTACTGTCTCAAAAGGACCAGCATAACGCATATTAATTCTCTTTTCTTTCTAATTCTAGTAATTCATGCTCATGAACGTTTCCAATAGTTACTGGTTATTGAACCTCATTCCCACATGTTTCTTTGTTCAATTAACTTAGTTCGTAATCATTTACAATCGCATTCGAGGTTCTTTCATCGTTCCCTTAATCTTCTTGTCCATCTGTGAATGATATACTGAAATCCTGGCATATTCGATATCTAACATTCTCGAAATTACTTCAGAATTAAGAATCAACGAGAAAATCTCGACTGGATATGATTGACACACATACTTATCATCATACCTTAATTTCCTTGAATCACAATCGAGTATATCTGCCGAGCGAAAAGCTCTTACTATTTAGAAAAAAATATACTAACCTGGAGATATTACCCGCATATTCTAAACCCATATTGTCATTTATCTCCGTTCTAAGAAGTCCCGATATAAAATCTATTACAAGGCTCTTCCCTGCCGTTCTACTACTTATAACGTTCATTCTCGTCTTCACGCCATATTATCAGAAAGTTCTCTTTCACATCTATGTCATGTATCGTGTTTTGGGATAACCTGAATCTATTAAGTTAGCGACGTTTAGTTAATTCTTATATCTTAATCCTGCCTTACATAGTTTTTTTAGTTTATTTATGAATAATATAATTTATTTCGGTTCATCACGGTCCACACTGCTTCCTTTTCTTCTGTCAAAAATATTAGATCAAATAATTATATCGATCAATTCCAATTCATACTTGAATCTGATAGCGACCACAATCTCCTTGTAGCAATATCAACTTATTCCTCAAGTAAAGTATTCATTAATAAAAGAATGATTAGGCTTAGTTAGACTATCCTTAATAATTTAAATAATGCTTGCTTTATCTCTGGTTTTCAAGTGATTCTCTATATCGCTCCTTAACGAGCTATACTCATTTTTGAAAAGGTTATGATAATAGGTTCACCCTCTGATGATGGCTTTGATTCTTCAATAAATATGATATTTACTTACATGTCCTTCTATTTCCATTCTTATGCCATGTCAATCAATACCTTCGTTTAAATTTCCATATCTAATCGTAGTCTCAGAATGAATTTCCTATCTCCAATTATAGGCGTTTCACTCCATTCCTTACATTAGCTCTAGCACCATGTCGTTCATAACTTACTTATATTCTTGGAAAATCTTATAAAATTTCTTTATCATCCTTTTGATTCCACTTCCCTTTCTAGTTAAGTTCTCCATTCTCATGACTCATTATCTCTTCTTAACATAAGCGATTTTTTTCTTTTAATTGTACTAATTTGGTTATCATTAAATAAGCCATTATATGGCTAATACTGGAATGAAAGCTTTCTATTAATAAATATTTGAATTCTTACTAACAGAACTATCAAAATCCATTGATAGCTATTTCGTAGCCTTACTCACATAATCACTAATCATGCACCTTTTATTTTTAATCAACTCCAACTATCCTCTGTCAAATCTTTGGCTTCTTCACATTGAAGATATGTTTCAGATTATTTAGGTCTATGCCCGCTATACATCGTCTTTCCTGCATAATCAAGACATCTCCCTCTTTAGTTCACATGCTAACATTGTCAGCTTATATCATACATCAAATACTTGTATTCGCGAGTTCTCCGGTATTTTGGAATAATTCTTATTACATTGTCAATCTATATTAGAATACCTTCAAATCTTTAATAAAACTTTATTGCAGATGATAAAATTTCTTTAATCGTCTAACAACGTCCATATTGGCATAGTTTCCAATATCTTCTTTATTCAACCTCTCTTCTTCATTCTCTTCCTTCCTTCTTTTGGCTCTTATCTTGAACCTTTAGTTCTTGAAAACGTTCTTCTCACTCGCATGTGCAAATAACTTTTTAATTCTCTTATCTATTGCAAAGGGCATATTTATCCAAATAAAGCCTCACACATTTATAGTAATATTGCGCTAATTTCATTAAACTTATGAATTCTACTAGTGTCCTTACTTCCTTCAAATTCCTCATTGCTTTGATTTTGGATCTGAAAATCACATCAGAATTTGACTTGATCTAATTATAATCAATTTCCACCCAACTGACCATAAGATGGTAAAATTAACCAATTAACTTTTTTAATTGATTAATCGAACCAAATGATGACTAGCTAAATGAAATCAGAGACCAATTATATAAAGTCAGTTTGGCTACAACCATTTCTTTCAAGAACCGAGATTGCAATCATTTGGAGTATCAACAGTAATATTAATAACACACAGAAATATACTTTTGCCTTTAAAAGTAGGGTATTTCTAAAAATTTGGGTAGCATCTCCTCTGTATCATTGACTACCAGTCGGACTCAAGCCGACACCAACAATCAACCAAACAACCAACAACCATATCAATCCACCACATCAACCAAACTCAACATTTCACCATACTTCAGAACATATCATGTTGATAACCACCCATACTACTAGCTAACAGAACATACATCTTTTAATTGAACTAAGGTCATAAATAAATAATTAGTTAATATAACTATATCTTTCTTCAGTTCTTTCAGAATATCATAGAATATCACTAATGAATATAAAATTATTCTACTATTTCTCAAAAACTTTATTCATTTATTCCAGAATCTTTTTGGTCCATGTTTCAATCCAAATGCTCTAATTAACAATTTTTATCACTTATACCAGTTCATAAATCCATTTTAAGGATATCTTTTAATTTTATTTTCCACTGTTAATACTTATATGAAGATACTTTTAAGAAACTACACGGTATCTTTCAACTGATTGAACAATTCCTCTATCCTTGAGAATAAACACTTATTCTCATTGGTTAACTTATCTAACTTCGAATTACCAACACATAGTCTCAACCAATATTATAATAATATGTGAGAATTCATTTAGTTTTAAAGCATTACTTCTTAAGAAATATTGTAATTGGATCCCCATTTCTTCATTTCCACTTATGTCTTTCTATACGGAACCTTCGTCGCTGGCTCAGTTATAAACGTCAAATTCAACCTAAATGTAACATCCCCAAATCCGGGGTCAGGATTGGGTGTCACTAAACAAACCTGTATATTAAAACAAATATACAGATAACCCCTTATTATTCCGTATCTCTTACAGGTTATGGTATGAAACAAGAATCTAACCTTTTAAAATTACAGTAACTAAACACAATTTTATTACCTATTTCCTAACTTCTTTGTATTATTTACTCTGACACCTCCAAATTCCTTCAGCTGGGATCTCCCCACTTTTGCTGTGTATTAAGAGCTATTCACTTTTGTCCTTATTTGATACTGAAAGAAATAAGAATTCATAAAGCAAGAGTGAGCCAAAATTGCCCAGCAAGTATCATAATAGGTTTCCAGGTATCAGATCAAAGAAACTTCTGGAAACAAATTTTTAAATAATTTCAAAACATCTCTATTTATTTAAAACAGTTGCGCGAATAAAATATCGGCCCTCATTGGCCTTTAATTATAAATCACATTTCCTTTCATTGTTTTTGTAACCATAACTTTCCAAGGAGGAATGTCGTTAATGGCGATCAACAATAAATTAGACTGAACACTAGAAACCGACATATGCACTATAACCTGCTGATCAGTCAGGATGTAGCGCAGATCTATACCCAACTGTATAGACCAACCAACATATAGGGTACCCAGGCACTATGGCGTAATAATCAAGGGTACAGCCATCTCTGGCCCTTAGGGTCTAGTCCATCACTGGCCCTCATCGTAACCATCCATTCCATAGAGTATTTTGATGTCAAGTCACTTTGATTTCAAAATATCCCGATTCAGGGTTCGCAAATAACCCGAAATAATAGGTATTTGCTCAAGAGATCAATCAATAATAAAGGAACAATAATGAAGGGTACTTGCATAATTAAGAGTAATTGCAGCAAAATATAAAACATTTTACTATTCTGAATTTAGAATAGGAAAGAAATATTTTGCAGTATATTAGAAGATATTTTTGGAATACTTGCCTCAATTGATAACCCTTTGATCTTTAACTATCTTTCATATAACTTACTTCTGGTATATTTGTATTTCCATCGACAGGAAATCCGTCCTTTCTTATCAATCACCATTCCACGTTTATCTTATCTCTATATCCACTCGTCTCATTACCACACACAGTCAGGCTTTACTTTTTACTATCACTGTCTGGTTTTGAATACCTCGAACTATGTGTTTCTATCATAAAAATACTATTTTAATAATCAAAACAAAACTCAATCAACGTAACTACACGTCTCAACATCTACCCGATCGTTTATATCTAATCATAGCATTTAAACTGTAAACAGATAGCATACGGACCAGTAGCACGTAATCATGTTATTCATATAACATGTAAACACATAATTCATGTAACACATAAGTTGAATAGCCAACAGATAGGTCTCGATACTTTTAGAATTGAAATCGGGTCAAAATAGTATTTATTGATCAGTTACCGACTCAGAATGACTTGCAAAATAGCTTTAATAATATAAAAAAATTAGGTCTCGAAAGTATTTTTAATGGAAGCAGAATATTTTTCTGAGTCTAGACGCGTTCGTTTCGTATTAAATGGACGAACGGTCTATTTATTATCAATAAAATAAGAATAATTTAATTAATAATAATATTAATTGAATTTTAAATACCTTTCTGTAATTTTTAAAAGCTTAAAATAATTTTTAACTCATTATTTGGCTTAGTTATAAATAATTACATTTTATTTAACTATTTATAGATAAAATTATTAATTAAATAAATTAATCAATTAATTAAATCCATAAATAATTAATTAAAATAAATTATAAATAATTAAATCGAATTTGGATTTTTGAAAATAATAAAAGAAAATGATTTTCTTAATTTAGAATAATTTATTTAATTATTTAAAATAATTAACAAAATTAAAATTTGAATTTAAATTGATTTTTAGAATCAAAATAAGATTTTTGAATTATTTTAAAATAGAAAATCCAAAAACATGTTTCAGAATTTTAATTGGGGCAACACATGAACAAACATGGGTTTCATTCGGGTCAAGAAACGGGTCCTCATGATCAAACCGAATCCGGGTCAACGCCGACCGAAATCTGGGAAGTTCTGGCGACGTTGCCGGTTCCGGAGAGGCCCAATTTGTTTCATTTCAGTCATTTTTTCTAGAAGAATTTCATTGCAAATCAACCCCGCAATAACACTCTAACATTAACATCAATCATCCCGATTTCACTCATCGTTTCCGGTGAAATCGAGGTCACGCCGGTGAATAATCCGGCCAACACCGCCGTTCTGAAATTCTTAAGGAAACACCACGATTCTGGGATCAAAATCAAGCTTATAACTCATACAATAGAATCACGTAATCAAAATTTAACAACATCATTATTATTCAGAAAATTCGAAAATAAAAACTTCAAAACCCATGAACTCGGGTTGTACTATCCCGAAATTAAACACTATAATTATGTGTACCAATCGATTTCAAACAACAAGGTGAAGCTAACTGTATCATTCAAATCAATTAACAATCACTAAATCAAAATCCCCAATTTTCCACATAAACCCTAAAATTTCGAACTAAAAATTACCTATTGTTTGATGATTCTGATGATGGATTATGAAAGAACAGATCGAGGGCTTTGTTTTGGTTACTAGAATATCAAAATTTGAAGCCGGCATCACCTTCAAATTTGAGTTTGATTCTCAAGAACACCAAGAACACTTTTTTAGAGAATTTTCAGAATTTTATTTATTTTTCTCTAATTTTTTTGTAATTAAATAATAATTAAATGGTATTTATAGTTATAAAATAAATTACCCCCAAAATTATTTAGGGCCTAATTATATCATTTAATAAAATAAATAGCCCAAAATCAATAAATAACAGGGAATAATTTTTAATCGAATAAATATAAAAAATATGTCAAAAATTTCCCAAAAATTACGAAAAAATAAAAAAATGCAAAAATGTTAAATACTTGATAGTCCCACAATTTTATAAAAATAAAAATACGCTTTTTGTGGGCTTTGACTTCCCAATAGGGCCCCGTAAAAATTAATTTTCACGAAGTAAAACATTTTCTAAATTAACTGGATGTTCGGAAAATCAATATGGTATACGCCATATTATGAAAAACAAAGCCAGTTCTTCTATACATAATTTCATCTATTAAAATGAAACCTAGATCGTATAACTTTTAAGATAAATCCATTTAACACGTAATATACTTGAAAATATCCCGAACCACACAGAACACATATAACACATAACTTATAGTCTTTTATGATCAAACATACTTTATAATATCATAAAGCACATAATATCTATTTAACATAATACAATGCAGTCAAAATTTTTCGATCGTTACACTAACTCGCTTACTTGAGTTGAACAACCTAACAATTCCTTGAAGAACACGCTCAAAATTTATTCGTACTTAGAATTTCTTCGACATAATAACTTCATGACAAATATCTCCCCGTGATAGCGGTATGGTTTTCCTTCTTCACGTATTAATCACCCATCCAGTTTATTATTGGAAATTCATTCATCTTCTTGTACTGTCCAGTCAAACGGTTGCTAACTAATTCTATTCATGGAAAAATCTTAGACTTGAAATATATCATGTATAGAAAATATCTACTTTTAAATTGATATTTCGTAACACCCACGTTATCTGCATATTGATTTTTATTTGCGCGTAAATGTCCACCATTAATCATTTTATAACCATCTCTATACTCAACAAGTAATTCCATCTGCTACACGAGGTTATTTCACTTCTTTTAGAACGTTCAAAGAGTAGACGTTACATAGGAAAGAATTTGTGTACATGATTGTGATTGGAAAGTTTTGTAAAGAACCACAGTGCAACGAATCAATTGGAAGAATCCATAAGTCAATAAATCATAATTGGAGAAGAAATAATGAATGATAATTTATAAATGAATGAGACAACCATATTTGTACTCAAGATGGCCAGTCTTTCGTACTATATAGTATACAACAATGATTAGGTGGCATCCCACCAGACTCTTTGTCATTTCGACAAAGTGTCACACCATAACACTGTTTGTCTCGATCAGAAAGTAATATTTTGAAGGAAGAATGATTTGAAAGAAACATAATAAATTTTCTTTCCTTCTTACCTCATATAACTTATTACTAAAAGAAGCTCATGCATAATCAAGAATTAAGAAGAGTATACGCTATCGTATTATAGAAAAGAATGATACCGTTGATTGACATCCACGCTTCACTTATGTGTACCTTTAGGGTTCGTTTGATTAATAGATCCAAATCCAAGTCGTACAATAACTTCGGAAAGTCCTTTGGAAATGCCTTCATAACTTCGCCTACTATACCAATTTTCTGCTATAGCGTCATGCCTCCATCTTCGATACTTTAATAATTCGGCCATAATCACATTATTACGGAATTTAGAATCATAGCTTCTAATTTCATCTATGTCGCGTAGGCCAACCATCGATCGTACAACACCTCGACTCCATTGATAATATTCTTCTTCAAAAATCTGGAAATCTCTCAATCCTCTTCAACCATATTCTGGCTTCTTCTGAATCAACAAATCCTTTAAACTTTAATAATTTCATGAATAATGTTTCCACGCGTTGATTCTATCGTTGGTACTATTAAACAAGGTTTACAATTTTTGTTAGGAAAAATTTTAAACTCCTTCGTAATAACGGGTCCACTTGACCCTCTGAATTTAATAATACTGGATCCAGATCAAGTATTCTTCCAGGTAATTTAATGCTTATCACAACAAGAACTCAAGTAGTAATTCAACAACCAAATTTTTCAAACTCATTTTACATAAAAATCTTTTAGAAATTTATTAAGAAAACCTTTTTCAAAAACTTGTTTTAAGATTTTGAAAATCGTACACATGTTCGTCATTACTATATAAGTTGTTTGTTATTTTCATAATCCGCTAATGAGGTACCTAATTTAAGAAACAACCACATAAGGGTCCACTCACATTGATATATCTTTTTTTCCTCCTCAGGTTCATTTCTCATTCATTAGTCAATGAAAACTTCATTTACCGTTGCATACTATCTTATTCATGTTCCTACCTCCAATGCAGACATCTAATGCTATCTTTGATGTTCTCATCGTTGTCCCTGATGTTATATGTACAACCAATTAATGCAATTCAGCATTCTATCCGTAGATAAGGTCGTATCTCCTTAGTAGTCTTAGGTATACCTAATATGATATATATCATTTTTTGCGCGGCGCCCGAAAAGTGAGAAGAAACTTCTCGCAATGATGGTGCCTTTGAAATTGGGTTAAACACCAAGTAAGTCACTTACTGCGTCCAAATGTATTAATTGAGTCACTGATTACAAAACTGACTCAGATGAGTCACTCATTAAAAATTTGTATAAAAAATATCACTCCTTCATTAGTCGAAATTCTTAAAAGTATTATATAGTAAGTTTCGCACATTTTTATGAATGATATTACATCCAAATGAAAGGTTACAAGTTCTATTATTTTAGATAATATTGTTAGATTTTTAAAATTTTATCAACTATTTCTTTTTAATTTTTTGATTGTTTTATTTGATTTAAATGAAAATAAATAGTAAATAAATTTTTAAAAATTTAAAAATATTATCTAAAATATTAGAACTCGGAATCTTTTATATGGATGTAATATCATTCATAAAAATTGTGCGAAACTCAATATATAATACTTTTAAGAATTTTGACTAACGATGGAGTTATATTTTTTATACAAATTTTCAAATGAGTAACTCATTTGAGTCAGTTTTGTAATCAGTGACTCACTTGATACATTTGGACGCAGTAAGTGACCTACTTGATATTTAACCCCTTTGAAATTTGTAATGTTGGTTCTTCGTCAGCTTCAATCAACTCGTTACCTCCAGTCTGAACCTTGTCCAACTACATAATTCTAAGTTGGATCATACCAAAACTTATCTATCTTTTCTTATATGAAGTTCTCACGCGAATCAATATCTTTTTTCTTTAAAACCACATAAAAGCAAGGTAATTTACCCATTCTCCGTCGAGCTGTCGACTCTTCGCAACTATAGGATCTAGGAACTCAATATATTCATAGTATCAATATATTCGCCTTCCACTTATCTTAAAAATATCATATCTTACTAATCCATATCGGATCTACTAATCTAAATTCACACTCAACTCGAACTCAAAATGAGTATACTTAGGGTCTTCCTTATCTTATATGACCTGTCAATCCTATCTTACTTCCACCTATTCTTATTTCAGGGACCAATAACCTATGGCTCTGATACCAACTGTAACATCCCCAAATCCGGTGTCAGGATTGGGTGTCACTAAATAACTTTAAACAATATAATCATATATAATAGGTATTTCAAATTAGTTTGATTTCAAGACATCCTGATTTAGGGTTCAAAAATAACCCGGAATAATAGGTATTTACTTAAGAGATTAATCGATAATAAAGGAACAACAATGAAAAGTACGTGCATAATTAAGAGTAATTGCAGTGAAATATAAAACTTTTAACTATTCAGAATTTAAAATAGGAAAGAAATATTTGCAGTATAACAGAAGAAATTTTAGGAATACTTGCCTCAGTTGATAACCCTCTGATCTTTAACTATCTGTCATATCACTCAGTCCTGATGTATCTTTATTTCCATTGACAGGCTACCTGGCCTTTCTTGTCAATTACTATTTTAGGTTTATCTCTATTCTGTATTAACTCATTTCATTACTACACGTAATCATACTTTACTTTTACAATCTCTGTCTTGCTTTGAATGCCTCGAACTAGGTGTATCTATCATAAAAGCTACCATTCTATTAACTGATTATATATAATTGTCTAGTCTATACGTTTATCCTTATCGTCTACCCGCCCGATAATAACAGATAAGGACCATCTTTTATCATATAAAGTTTAATAGAAACGTAGACTCATAATTCACATAACATATAAACACATAAGGAACGTATCACATATTTCATATAATATATAACTCAGTTTGTCAAAACATTCGACTCCGTATGTTCAAAACTGAAATCGAGTCGAAATACAATTTTACGATAATTATGCGATTCAGAAACATTTACAAAATTAAGCGACCTTTCGAAACGAAAGATTTTATGTCTCGAAAGTATTTTTAATGGAAGCATAATATTGTTTTGAGTCAAGACGCATTAGTTTCATATTAAACGGACGAACGGTCTATTTAATACAAAATTTTGAACATTTTTCGGAATTAAAACGGGTCTCTGAATCATTTTATAATTAAATAATAGAGTCTGAACACTCGAATTCGAATTTAAAATGATTTAGTAATAATTATCGAGCCTTGTAAATAATTTAAAATAATATTTTATAACTCGAAACTATTTTTCAGAATTGTTAAATCAAAATAAATAATTAAATCTAATTTAAGAATTAATTAAAATTAATTAATAAATAATTAAATTAAATAGTCAATTAATATTTAATTTAATTGACTAATTAAATAATTAATTATCAAAAAAAATTAATTAAATAAATAATTTAGATTTATTTTTTGAATTAAAATAAGTAAAAGTATTTTTTTTGAAATTTAAATAAATAAAGATTTTTTTTAAAAAAAAATAAAATTTCCAGAGGATAAAGTGTAAATTTTTAAAACTGCAGGGTGTCAAATGCAAGTTTTGAAACTTAGTGCATAGGGGCAATTTTGTAAAATCAGAAAATTTGAGGACTAAAACTCACCATCTCCAAAACCTTGGGGGCCAACCGCTACCGCCCAGGTCGCCAAAGACGGTGATGGGCACGATTTCCCGATCAAACATGCACCAAAAGGTGCATTTTTTCCCGTCAGAATACTAGTAATCCATTCGTGTTTTTGTTTTCAGCAAATACTTAATCATTTGGACGGAAATTTGATTCAAACATTGTCGTCGCCGTCGAGTTCTTCAACTCCAGCGAGGCTTCATCGGGAACCGTATGTTAAGCTTATATATACCATTTGAATCGTCTTCTCACGATCTATAAACTGGTATGATCAATTTTAACTAATAACCCCAATCAAAGAAACGCCTAATTTCCAATTAAGAAAATTCAAACACATAAACCCTAATTTCATTAATCCGAGAATCAAACTCAATTTTCTATATGTTATTGAACTCCAAATTCATCATATAATATACCAAAATGACCAGGGTAAAATTATCTATATGATTAAGCCATCAAATCACATAAACAACATCAACATAAAAAATTCCACTTTTATTCATTAATTAATTCGAACTAAAATAAATAAATAAGAAAATAATCTTGATTTCTGCACTGAAATTGATGATTAATTCAGAAAGAGCTTTTCGAGAGCTTCGATTTGATATATGGCACGCTCGATTCCGAGTTCGGTAACATCTTCGTTTTTGGGTTTGATTCTCAAGAACGTAATGATTTTACGGGTTTTTCTCTGGAATTCTATATTTTTACTGATCGATTATGATTATACGAATAAAATGAAATAAGAAATAGACTATTTATATATATGGAATAATAATACGCGTTGGATCATCTTGGATCGAAAAATAAGTTACTTAGCCGCTAAGTAACTGCAAAAACGATCTGATTTGGTACCCGTATGGGATAATTATCACAACCGAGCTTCTTATATAACACGTTATACGAAAATAATGTAATAATATCCCGTCTCATGAGAATATGGGTTTTATTGATCAATCGAAATGATTATCGTCTCAAAAATTTCGCGCCGGGATGCGTATGGGTCAAACCGTTCTCCGGATCGAAAAAGTCAAAACACGGAAAATGTCCGGAATTATCAGATTAGGTTAGAAAGGAGTTTTCTGAAGAGTTTCGGTTTGTAAAAACATAAAAACGGTTGAAGTTGGACGATTCCCGGTTTAATAAAACAGTTTTGTAATTATTCAGAAAATAGTTAATAAATTCATAAATCATTATAAAATCATATAAATTCCAAAAATTATCAGGAAAATACCATAATTGTCTGTACTTTATTATGGATATAATAAAATTAACATACTCACATTTTATCATATATAAACATCCAAATATTATTATCAATCATCAGATAATTCACCAAAATTCACATAATAATCATTTATTGATAAGAATAATTACATGCTATGCCCCAGATATTACAACTTTTCTTTGTCAGTTAATCTTGGCCTTTGATCTTGTACTCTTCAAGCTATTTTTTTAGACTTTTCAAATCATTGATTGATTTGTTTGTTGCTTGATAATCTTGGATATTTAACTGGTCTGCACTTTGTGCTTTGAGTTTTACCTCAAGATCTCCAGTTTGGTATATAGAGAACTAGACATCTCGATAAGTATAAAGGCTTATCAAGATCTCTTATTACTCTATAGTTCATATGACTTATCGAAGTCTCTAAGTTCTCGAATGTGAAATTGACTTGTTGAGATCTCTGAGTTCTCGAGTATAATCTTGACTTATCGAGATCTCTAAGTTCTCGAATGAGCTTGACTTGTCGAGGTCTCCATTTCTTTGTATGCACAATTAACTTATCGAGATCTCTGAGTTCTCTAGTGATATTTTGACTTGTCGATATCTCAGAGTTCTCGAGTAAAGAAATGACTTGTCAATATCTCCAATCTTCATATCTTCAATTTGGCTTGTCGATTTCTCTGAGACTTCTCTATAAGCTTTTCTTGACTTCTCGATAAGTCATTCTGGAGTTCTCGAATGACTTCTCTATAACACTTAATCCGTGACTTGTAGATTTCTTGACTTGGAATGTTTTTCCCAAAACAGATTTATTCAACTACAAGCTTCTTCATACTTTATACAGACTTAAATGATACAATACAAAATGCAAACTTAGATTATCATACAACTTACTTAGGGATGTCAATTTGACTTAGTCTTGTTATAGCACAGGATTGTTTTGCACAACAGCAAGCATATTATCATTCAACTTCTGTTGGTTCTCTGTTCAAGCAACGATTTTAGAAAGAATGAACATAACTTAGTTAGGGGAGGTAGATTATGTGACGATCCACTAAAAAATGTTTCCCATGGCCGACCATGTGGTAGAACTGAGGCTGGTGAAGTTGAGTTTTCCATTATCTTAAACTCTGCCAGTGCACCATATATTCATACCCAACTCCTCTTGTGAAGCACCCAGAAAGTTAGACTCTTACAGTCTAGTTAATGAAAAAAATTATCCAATTCATTCATAACATAAACCACATTATACATTGTTCTGCCTTTTCTATTGAAAATTTTAAGTGCTGCATATGTCCATATATACTCCCTGATTGCTGCAATATTTTAGGCACAAATACACAATTATGTCACTTACTAAAAAGTGATTGGCAAACAGGAAAGACCATTCCTCATCTACTACATAAGTTTTACATTTACAATTTGGCTTTATTATTTGTTAACTACAAAGTCTATTAACGCTTAATTTTAGTGAAACTTACATGGTCGAAATTATTATTCAATCTCAATATCACCAGGACATGGATATATATAATATCTTTAGACAGTAAAATAAATTTCTCTTTTAAAAGTGCCACCAATAAAACCCAATATAGTTAGGATTTCACAAACGGACACAATAATATACGAAGAAACATCCAGTGGTTTCTCAATCTTAATTATATACAACTCATTGGAATGGATTAATAAAGGAAAAGACATGTCTTTAACGTGCTCCAAATCTAGAACCTGCACAATCACAGACCCATCAGATTGTCATGTGGAGGCCACCACCCGAACCCACAAATGTCACTTCAAAATCATCTATATCATAAATGTATTATAACTGAATTAGATATTTACTGTCCTGATTTCCATGTTTTTAATTAGTAAATACAGAATCAAAAACTCTTAATAATACTCAAAGGAGCTTATAGAAGCTAAGGAAGGATAAACACATATAATTGAACTAGTATTTGAAAATATAATCATATTACAAAACTAATGAAGAATACTCTAGTGTGGTTCAGTCATTTTGGATAGATCAATTAAGAAAATGTTAAACATTACATGATTACTTACCTTCTTCCTTTACGAACACGCTCAATCCTATATGATGGTGTATTTTCAGCATAACTGTATTTTTCAGTAGTTGCCTGAACAGTGAATAACCCCGTACCCTATTGGGTTAAACACTCTTCCAATGCTCTGTTTCCGTTTATGCAAACAACAAATTTATAACGTAAAATATATTATAATGTACACATCATTTACTTTTATAGCATTGTCAATGTACATTTGTTCTGAAAGAAGATTTGTGTCTAAAATCAGTTTCATATTATCGATGTCACTATTAATGCTATCCGCAACACCGAAATAGTGGATTTTTATAGCAACTTCCAAGCCATCTTTTGTGACAGCATGATATACCTAAAAAATATTATAATTATAGATAAAAAGAACAAAATATGTTAATATTTGGCAGCAATATTAATTAAAGTAAAAGAAAAAATGATATAATATGAAAACTCTATATCACATGTCCTATACTTGCAGCAGCTAATGGTTCATAATCAAAGATTGTCAATTTAAACGACCATTCAGGCCCCAATTCAGCTTCCAAAACCTCATGGCTCCTAGGCATCACATTTGCACCTTGACGAACGATATCCAAAGCAGCCATGATCACATGTGCTGCAAATCATAATAGAAAATTCCAGCTTTTGTGCAAATTATATATACTACTTAATTCTAGGCAGATAAAGGTAAACAATTATATAGTAACTTTACTCGAAGCATAATAACAAAATGCATCAAAATAAAAATTGTTCCCATTGTAGGGTTTCAAGCACATAAACGCAACGGAAACAGTAATTAAAAACGAAAAAAATCAAAACTTTCGAAACCCACCGCATGATCCATGCGAAAAATATATATTTAATTCATAGATCATATTGTTTACCTTTTGAAGCTTTACAAATTGGTTGACTAATGGAGATCCAAAGCTTGTTCAATCACCACGCATCCTGCTCTCGCGATCTACGCTCTATCGGTATCCACACGAATGCTTGAACTCAAGGATTGGATGTGTACTAGCACAAACTCGTTTCTTTTTGCTCTCTCCCTCTTCTCTCTTGGTGGCTAGGATTTTAGTAAAAGTCTTTTTTCACACAAAATCAGCCACACAAGAGATATTATATAGAGAGTAGAAAAATGAATTATAACTCTTAACTAATTAGGAGTTTTTATCAATTCGAAAATCCTATTTGTATTATAATTAAGTCTCACTTAGTTATTTAACAAATAAATTTCATAATTAATATTAGTAAATTTGAATATCAATATTTATCTAATTAATTAAGTCATACTTAATTAATATTATAAATAATTCGAATTACTTTAATATAATTTAAATCCAATTTAAATTAAATAATCCTTCAAGCATTCTTAGTGTGTGACCCTATAGGTTATTATTACATTGGCAACAAATTTTAAATCTAATTTAAAATCGTAAACAATGAGCAGCATCTAGTAATACGTCATTGCTACCCAAGTAATAATAATTGAATCGGTGATCGATTAAACTTTTTGTGAATAATGTACAATGTAATATATTCCATTTAACCAAATATTATAGATTAAACTAGAGGCATGTAATGTGTCATCCTCATCATAGTTTAATCCAAGTTTCCTTGATTAATGAGTAGACTATCATATCAAATCAACATTTGAGCGTGGCCACGCATTTCATAGTCTAGCTCACACAAGAGGCCAATAATATCACTCCTAAAATAGGAGGGTTAAATCCCATCTAGATCATTCATATTTCTCATACGATTCATAATATACCCAATGTCCACTTTTATCATTACCCGGTCAAGGATAACATTTAATGGAATCAATGTATATTAATTCTCGTATAGAAATATAATGACTTCAGGTCTAAGGACCATTACATCATTATCACTGTGAGAATTACTTATGACACAACAGACATGTAGAATCTCACATTGGGTCTGTCCAGCACCATGTACATATACATTTGCCTGTGTTTTTGACTTTAGTATCTCTATACCTATGATCAATGAGATGTGATCATCAGTCAACAAACACACCAGTCTTAATGCATTATTATTGTCCCTTAATAATAATACTCGACTAGGGACCTTTAGGAATATTGATACTATTCTCATAATCTCATTTCTAAGTCACGTACTTAGAGATATAGAATTGCATATCATATTCCAAGGACATTTATTAATCTAACATTTATATCGCAGTAAATTAAGAATTAATAAATTATAAATAGAATAATCGATAGAACATAAACATTAATAATCCTAATGTCTTAAACTAAAACTTCATAGTGTTGTCTCTAGGGCACAAACACTAACAATCTCCCACTTGCACTAGAGCCAATCACCCATGTATCTAATACTTATGGAACTAGTATGACCATCGTACTTCTGCTGCGACAAAGCCTTAGTCAGTGGGTCTGTAACACTATCATTACTATGCACTTTACATTTATATCTCCTTAATCATTAATCTCATTAATAAGGCGATATTTCCTAAGGACATGCCTAAACAGTCTTCATGGCTATTTCAAAAAAATATCAATATATTCGGCTTCCATAGAATCATCAATGTTCTTGCTGTGAACTATTCAAGCTAACATCAATTATATTTAGACAAAACACAAAACAGACATAAATTCGTAATCATCCTTATTTGTCCAAAAATTAGGTTCAGAAACTAGTATCAGTGTAACCCTTTACAACTAGTTCCCTATCTTCTCCATACACCAAAAATAAATCTTTAGTCCTCTTTAAGTACTTAAGAATATTCTTGAAAACTATCAAGTGACCCTCACCTGGATTAGACTGGTATCTGATCGTCATGCTCAAAGCATACGAAACATCATAATAAATACATATCATTGTACACATTATAGATCCAATTGCTGACGCATCTGGAACTTTCTCAAACGGTCCTTATCATCTAATGATTTAGGGGGCAATTATCTTTTGAGATCACTATCCCATGAGACATCGAAACATATCCTTTCTTTGTCTCTTTCATCATAAAATGATGTAATACTTTATCAATGTATATACTCCGACTAGGTCGATTAATCTTTTCAATCTATCTCTATAGATCCTGATCCCTAATATATAGGTAGCATCGCCTAAGTCTTTCACCGAGAAACTATTTCTCAACCAAGTCTTAACAGCCTGTAGAGAAGGTATGTCATTCCATATCTGTTATATGTCATCTACATATAATATTAGGAATGTCACATGGTTCCCACTAACCTTCTTGTAACACATGGTTCATCTTTATTTTGAATAAAACCAAACTCTTTGACCGTTTCATCAAAATGAATATTCATTCTTCTTGAGGCTTGCTTCAATCTATAAATAGATAGAAGCAACTTATAAACTACCTTAGCAAACTTTGGATCGATAAAACCCTCAGGTTGTATCATATATACATCCTATTCAAGGCTCCCATTTAAGAAAGCAGTTTTGACATCCATTTGCCAAATCTCATAGTCAAAGTAAGCAACTATTGCTAACAAAATCCTGATAGACTTGACCATAGTAACTGGTGAAAAAGTCTCATCATAGTCTATACTATGAATTAGTCTGAAACTTTTGCCACTAGTCGCGTTTTATAGGTCTGTACTTTACCATCCATGTCAGTTTTCTTCTTGAAAACCCACTTGCACCCTATAGGTTTTACCCCTTCGAGTGGATCAACTAAAGTCAGTACTTTAATTTGATACATGGATTCCATCTCGGATTTCATGGCCTCTAGCCATCTCTTGGAGTCTGAACTATTCATAGCATCTTGGTAGGTGAGAGGCTTATCATTATCCGTAAGCATCTTGAGTCAAAAGAAATTCATAATTTCTCCCGGGCTCATGGTGAATCCTATTAGATCTACGAATAACCTGTGTTTCTTGGACATGATTACTTTCAACATTTTTTGATGTACATCCTGATCTTATTCTAACTCTGGTTCACTATTATCATATGGTTCTCAATCTTCGTCGAGATGTATTCTCCTCCCACTGATTTTCTTAGAAAGTAGTTCTCCCCTAAGAAATACAGCGTCCCGAGCAATAAACACTTTGTTCCCGGAAGGATTATAAAAACTATACCCTAGTCTCACTTGGGTATCCCACAAAATAGCATCTATCTAGTTTTGGTCCAAGCTTGTCAGAGGCTAAACGTTTTACAAACGCTTCACGTCCCCAAATTTTCATAAATGTCGTGCTTTGACATTTATCACTCTATATCTCATACGGAGTATTTTGAACCGCTTTAGTTGGAAATTGGTTAAGTGTGTATGCAGCCGTTTCTAGAGCATAACCCTAGAAACTAAATGGAAGATCCGCTTGACTCATCATCGATCGCACTATGTCCAATAAGGTACGATTTCTCCTCTAAGAATCTCTATTCCATTGAGGTATTCCAGAAAGAGTAAGTTATGATACACTATCACACTCCTTCAAGAAACTCTTGAAATTGAAGTTTAAGTATTCTCCTCCACGATCTGATCGTAAAACTTTTATACTTTTCCCTTGTTTTCTTTTCTACTTCGGCCTTATATTCTTTGAACATTTCAAAAGAATCGGATGTGTTCTTCATAAGAACCACATATCCATATCTACTGAAATCATCAGTATATGTTATGAAGTAGTATTAGCCCCTTACCATCATACGCATTCAACCACATACATCATTATGTATAAGTCATAATCGTTCGGTGGCCCTTTCACCTAATCAGGTAAAAGAAGCTTTAGTCATTTTGCCAATGAGACAAAGTTCGCATCTTCCGTATGATTCAAAATCAAACTTATCCAAGTATTCATCTATATGTAACTCAGAAATGCGTTTCTCATTAATATGGCTTAACGACAATGCTAGAGGTAATGTTTTATTTGAGTCAACTTAGAACATATAAATTGTTAACTAATTGTGCAACATTATAAGTCTTATCATTGAAATAGAATAAACGACTATTGTTTATTTAATTAAAATGAAAACCTTTCTTATCCTAACAAGAAATTGACTTAATGTATCCGCTAAAGGCAGACACGTAATAACAATTTATCAAGTTCTCAATCTCTCCTTATGGGCAACATTAGGTATAGAGTTCCTTCAACTAGAGCACCAACTTTTGCTCCAATTCTAACTCTATACCTGAAGCTTGACCATTGCTAGTCTTATTCTTTAGATCTTCCAAATAAGCTCGACAATTTAACTTCCATTCATCTAGTTATTTTCACAGAAATGACAATCATCTCCTTTAGCTACACCACTATTAGGCTTCAAAAGCCCTTTGGGATTGGACTTTGTTTTGGCACCGAATAAGATCAAATCTTCACCTTGCCTGTCCACTTTCCTTTCCCATTGCATTCCATGTGTACATCATCAATATGGACGTAATTCATGCCTTCACCGTGTTATTTTCAGCAGTTCTAAACATGCTTAACAACTCAGTGGGTGTTCTGTCTATCTCATTCCATTTGTTCTTAACAAACTAAGAATAGAAGTTGTTCAAAGATTGTTTGATCAAATCAAGCTGAGTCTCTAGACTATTCTTGAAACCCAAAATATCAAGGTACATATACCTATCATCTTTGGAACATGTGGTTCAACCGGATATCATTCTCCCATTAATGCAAAAGTATGGTGCCTTATTATTGTCAAATATTTCTGACGAGCCTATCCTTCAAACATCCTTTGAAGGTGCTCAATCATATCATAAGCATCATTATGCTCTTGTTGCTTTTAAAGCTCAACACTCATAATTACAAGAATGAGACATGAAACATCAGTTGCATAATCAATTTGCTTCTGGTAAGCATTTTGTTCAGCACATGTTTCATTCTCAGCTTGAAGAAATAAGGGAGGGGTTTGAGTGACATCCTTGAACATGAGGACAATTCTCAAGTTCCCGTGTCAATTGAGGAAATTATTTTATTTCAGCTTGTCCTTCTCAGGGACTATTACATAGAGAAGTTATTTGTGTTATTTGTCATTTGATATCTACAATATTAAAGTGCATAAAATGACTTAGTCTACAGATGATCATTAAATTATGTTCAAGTGATTATTCATCTGTATATATTCACAATATATATCTCCCACTATTTTTATCAAATCAATAGCCCTAACTATTAATTCGGAAAAAATATCTTTTATATCCTTTCTAGTGAGCCAAGATCCATATTTCACCACGCGTTAGGTCAGCTTTGGCTTTTCTCCTAAAACATGATTATTTAGGTAGACAACATTTGTCAATTATATCAACAATATAACTCTTGGATAGCTTGGTGGAACAACATTTGTTCATATTTATCTAATAAATCTCGCCAAACTCTATGCCTCTAAGTTCACAATCCTATTGTGGTAACTTAGTTAAGTCAAACCCAATAGTCAAAAAATATCTATATACTTCAACACATCTCCCACGATAGATAGGAGTACTTCGCTTTGGCGAACCCACTCCTGGTCGATCTAGGGGTTAACGCATTGGACCCATTGGAAGGCATCTGATCAACTTAATATTAACTTTAGGGTTTTGTTAATTTTAAAACGATCATGATTCCATCATAAAGAGATTCCCAATATTTCCTTGAATAAAATACTTCAAATCAATATTCTTCAATGGTTTGATTTCCAGGTAGTGAGGAAGTCACAACGGCCTCGCTTAAAACCTACAACCTTACAAGTTTAATGAACTTGCTTATGACAAAATCGCCCCATGTCAGAAATAAAGAAAATTTGTATTTTATTCCGTATTCCATAAACACGAGAATCTCATAATCGTTTGTTCATTTTAAAATCTTGAGTAGTTACAGATTTTATCTTGTTTAGAAAGCATGGCATGGGTGTCGTATCTAATACATACATCCTTAATCTAATTAAGCATGCATCTTTATAAACTACTCTACACATACATTCATCATATGCTCATATATATGTAAAGTGCAATAAATAAACGTGGTTGGTTATGGATTTATCCTATGTGATCTTCATCAAGCTAATGATAAAGATCTAGGTCAATCTAAGGTGAAAAATAAATACATGCTAAACGATGTCAAACGTCTTACAGATCAGTCGATGATAGCTTTAGCTATCAGTTTTGTTCAGACGCTCGATTCCATATGAAATAGCATATTCGTTTGCCAAAATCAGACACCGGACCCAGATTTCAGCAAATCCGCTGCATCCGATTTAGAATCGTATCAAATACGATTCTTATAATAAGAACAAACACAAAACATGTATATATCAGTATATATACAGATTATATAATCATCATATAATTATACAACTCTCGTGAATATCATATATTCAAAAACATATATATACGCATATATAAACATAACAACATGTAAAACATACAAAATCGCATACATAACAGTCATGGAATATTGTATACATGTTATCATCATAAAACCAGTACACACATAAATGAATTAAACACTTTTCGCAAGTAGCTCTGATGCCATTGAAGGGTTTCGAGCACATAAACGCAACAGAAACAGTAATTAAAAACGAAAAAAAATCAAAACTTTCGAAACCCACCGCAGGATCCATGCAAAAAACATATATTTAATTCATAGATCAGATTGTTTACCTTATGAAGCTTTACAAATTGGTTGACTAATGGAGATCCAAAGCTTGTTCAATCACCACGCATCCCGCTCTCGCGATCTACGCTCTATCGGTATCCACACGAATGCTTGAACTCAAGGATTGGATGTGTACTAGCACAAACTCGTTTCTTCTTGCTCTCTCCCTCTTCTCTCTTGGTGGCTAGGGTTTTAGTAAAAGTCCTTTTTCACACAAAAATCAGTCACACAAGAGATATTATATAGAGAGTAGAAAAACGAATTATAACTCTTAACTAATTAGGAGTTATTATTAATTCGAAAATCCTATTTGTATTATAATTAAGTCTCACTTAATTATTTAACAAATAAATTTCATAATTAATATTAGTAAATTTGAATATCAATATTTATCTAATTAATTAAGTCATACTTAATTAATATTATAAATAATTCGAATTACTTTAATATAATTTAAATCCAATTTAAATTAAATAATCCTTCAAGCATTCTTAATGTGTGACCCTATAGGTTATTATTACGTTGGCAACAAATTTTAAATCTAATTTAAAATCGTAAATAATGAGCGGCATCTAGTAATACATCATTGCTACCCAAGTAATAATAATTGAATCAGTAGTCGATTAAACCTTTTGTGAATAATGTACAATATAATATAATCCCTTTAACCAAATATTATAGATTAAACTAGAGGCATGTAATGTGTCATCCTCATCATAGTTTAATCCAAGTTTCCTTGATCAATGAGTAGACTATCATATCAAATCAACATTTGAGCGTGGCCACGCATTTCATAGTCTAGCTCACATAAGAGGCCAATAATATCACTCCTAAAATAGGAGGGTTAAATCCCATCTAGATCATTCATATTTCTCATACAATTCATAATATACCCAATGTCCACTTTTATCATTACCCGGTCAGGGATAACTTTTAATGGAATCAATGTATATTAATTCTCGTATAGAAATATAATGACTTCAGGTCTAAGGACCATTACATCATTATCACTGTGAGAATTACTTATGACACAACAGACATGTAAAATCTCACATTGGGTCTGTCCAGCACCATGTACATATACATCTGCCTGTGTTTTTGACTTTAGTATCACTATACCTATGATCAATGAGATGTGATCATCAGTCAACAAACACACCAGTCTTAATGCATTATTATTGTCCCTTAATAATAATACTCGACTAGGGACCCTTAGGAATATTGATACTATTCTCATAATCTCATTTCTAAGTCACGTACTTAGAGTTATAGAATTGCATATCATATTCCAAGGATATTTATTAATCTAACATTTATATCGCAGTAAATTAAGAATTAATAAATTATAAATAGAATAATCGATAGAACATAAACATTAATAATCCTAATGTCTTAAACTAAAATATCATAGTGTTGCCTCTAGGGCACAAACACTAACACCCATGACTCAATACAGACTAAAATAGCTTCATTCAACTCTTAAAGCATTACTACTATTTCACCATAACAGTGATAATATACGTATTGCAGCAGGTACAAGAGATTCATCCTGAATACTTAATATCTGACCCAACTTGAGTGTTGCACCATGCATTCTCCATATTGCAAGAGCCAAACGTGCTGCATTTTTATCTAATAAGAATGGGCAAACCGCAGATTTCTGATCTTGTGAGGTAGGTGTACCATATACAAGTCTTCTAGTAGATTCCTGTACACACAAGAACATTCAAAAATTGAACAAGAAAGTACATACATATAAAAATATAAACACACACCAACACACATATATATTAATAAATCACTGTATTACTCAAAACAAACCTGAAAATTTTATATATTCCAATACCGAGAAGACAACTCCAGATCTGTTAAAAAAGATAAACAAAATTAGGCAAAAGAAAATAAAAATTCACCAAATTTTAAACAAACAAAATCCAAACACACCTAGATGGGTTAAGAAAATAGGGTTTCTCATAGCTAGAGTTTAATTAGTTAATGGTATTCTTCTATTTGGGGTTTAATTGGAACCCTGGTTACTTACAATGTGAGATGCTGAGATAATTAGGTTTTCAATTATGGAGAGAGAGAAAAATGAACGAGAGAGATCGAAAAGAGAGACGAGAGTGTGTGAGTTGAAAGAGAAGGGAATGAGGGTGAGAGTTGTTAGGGCGAAAACACGCACTAATATTCACGCAAGTATACGCATTCACAAGTAATATAGAATACTTTCTAGTTCGTTCCCTCAGAGACTCAGACTAAATTATTGTCTAATTAAACTCACTCACCAATGTATGATTACTTCTCAATGTTAAGATAATAACACTTAAAATTGTTGATTAAATATTAACTATAATTAACTACTTAGTTAACCACTTAACTAACACTTCAAATTATCAATAATAAAACACTCATGAGATCACAACTTCATTATTACTTCCTTCTATAGCCATTGTTATTACATTTAGCATGTGACAGTGATGACATTAATCGAATAACACGAAACTGATAAAAGCCAACTTTCATTGTACTAATACCATTCTACCAAGCATCCACAATTAAGATAGAAGTTGAATAGTCATCAATTATGTTGAGTTCCTATATGTCTACAGAAATTGACAACACAACGATTTAAGCACAAGTTATTTCTTTTGATTACATAGGGCAAATAAAACTGTTAGAGTTACCCACTAATCATGCACAACGTACATGAACCTATGCTAGCATGGCAAGTTCTAAATCTCAAGATCCACCGTCGCTTCACAAGAGATTAACACCCTATCTTATATGTTCGCGACGTACATAAGACGAATACACGCAACCAATACTAGATATCAGGCAATCATCACACACTAAAGTATTAAACAATTAACTAAGGAATTCCATAATAAATCCGTTGTAACCCCATGATCACGATTAGCCCATAATAGAACTCATCGCCATCATGGGTTCATATGAAATCATGATAAACTAACACAAGAAAATAATAACTAAACTAATTATATTAAAACAGAGTACGTCACAAGAGTAAATAAGTCAAAACAAGAAAACTAGCATCCAACGTTACAATGAAACAAGAATCACAAGAATATATATGCTTGCTCTTCATTGCGGTGTGCTAAATCGGTCTTCTTCCTTATCTCCTTCGCTCCTTGCGTAAAACACAATCTAAAACATAATCTCCTTAATACTCTCTATGAAAACATCTCAAATCTACCTATATAATAGTCCCATAAAACTCAGATTACATAGAAGTTGGAAGCCACACAGAAGTAGAAGTCTAAAATAATTCAGCTTTTTTCCCCGACCCTGCGCGGCCGCTCAGCATTTCTGCGCGGGCGCGCAGGCTGCTGCGCGGCCGCTCAGCATTGCTGCGCGGGCGCGCAGGACCCTACTGGAAAAATTCCAAGCTTGCTCCGTTTCTTCGCCGTAATCTGCCCATTCCTTTCCTCTCGCAATGGTGAACACATGCCAAGGCTTATTCTTGATGATTCCTCCCCCGAAATGCAACTAATACCCTGAAATGCATAAACAGTAGAAAAACGCATTAAATACACAAAATACTTGATTTTAAGACACCAATTTAAGCCATTTTAAGACGTTCTGAGTGGTATAAAATGCCACTTATCACACCCCCAAACTTAAATCGATGCTTGTCCTCAAGCGTCACAGACTCAAAACAAATAAAAATATGCATGAATGCAATCTATATGAAAATGCAACGATCCCCCTTACTACAATTAACCAACCAAATTGTCACATCTCAACGAATGCAGTTAGACATCTAAAGATCAATAAACTCATGCAACCGGACAAACAGCCAGAAACGTGGTGTGTGCAAATGCTTAACAGATATGCTTCGGAACTAGACCAATTACTATGACCAGACTATCCTCAAGGCAATCCTACGATTATACAAAGAATAAAAATTCTAGGCACAAAGTGATATACAACACTACAAGAACTCTGGAGCTTACTACGGAATTGTGCTTTTTATTTACAACTCAAATGCTTATTTGAAGACTTATACAATGGTATCCATGTAACGAGCGTTAGGTTAGCGGATCCCAGACTCTAAAAGCCTTAGGTCACTAGGCACAAAGTCCCCTAAGAACTTAATAACTCGAATACCAAAGAGCCCACTCTTGATCAATTATGCAGAATTTTTTTTTTTCATAACTTCTGAGCAAGTGCGTTTCGCTCCATCTTACTCAACCCTAGACTACTCGCAACATAAGCGAGCCGGCTACTAGCCATTTGACGCCTAGCCACAACTAGCAACAACTTTCATATTTTTTTTTCTCCAAAACAATTTTCTTTTTCATGTTTTTATCACTAAGAACCTATAATCGAATTCTAAGCATAATAAATAGATTGACCTTGAAAACAACCAAATCATAACAACAATCTAGCCCTTACGCATTCCTTAAGACTCAGTGGATTTACAATTGTTTCTAGCATGCATATCAACCTACACAACTTAATATCACTTTAATGCTATCACTACACTCGCATCAATATCACAATTTAGTCGATAAATCATTGCAAAAGGGATCATAGTAAATGCATGAGCTACATGACATTCATAAAAAAAACTATATGGCATAAATTATGCAACTATATGAACTAACTATTATGAATATGCAACTAAATGACACACACACAATATTCCTTTAACTACCACCCCCAAACTAAAAATCTTCACTGTCCTCAGTGAAAGTAGTAGAAAGGAACACAGGGTATACCTACTCGGAGTCATCATCATCACCCTCAGCGGGTGGAGTATCAGGCGGCGGGTATGCAGAGTCCTCACCAAAAACTGGCCACTGGATATCAGCTCCAAGGCCTCGAAAAGCAGTCCCTAACGCAAGGGTGAGCTCCTGAGCAAACCTACTCTGCGTCTCATACATGGCATCCATCCGCCGTGAAAGCCTCCTATACTGGGCATCACCCATCCCAGCACCCTCCTGAGCTCTCGATGAACCAGCCTCACCATGCCCTGGCCTAGCCATAGTAGCACCTCGTGCTGGACGCCCTCCTGGAAGATGATAACCCAGCCCATGCTCCTCAGGCTCACCACTGGTCCACTCCTGCATCCCATTCAGAGTGCCAGAATCTATCGGAGCTGCTGGCAACTGCAACTGCTCATGAGCCGGCCAGTTCACTCCCACTGCTCGGCATAGCTTCGTAACCGTGGATGCATAAGGGATGTTCATATGCTTTGCTCCCCTCAAAAACTTCAGAATTCCTTAGTAGATAAACTCACCAAGGTCCACATAGTATTCCTCATTCAGAATTCCCCACAACAGCTGTGCTCTCTCAACTGTGACCTCGTGTGCATGTGAAGAAGGCAAAATATTAGCACATATAAATGCATTCCATGCACGGGCATACCTGTTCATGGCGATCGCCGAAAAGTGACGATACTCATTATTGGCTGGACTGCGGTTCCAAACTGTGCCCGGTCGACAGAGAGTCGCACAAATCAAATCCAAGTCAAAATCCTCAGCAGTCTTTTCATTCCAGTTCTCCTCCTCGGGCTTCCTCTCTCGCTGTCCAATCACACGGCGAATCGCCGCAGGATGATAATCAACCGTCAGCCCACGGACTACAGAAAACCCATTCTTTTCAGCCTTCGCATTCGCGTAGAACTCGCGAACAACGCTCATCGGTACTGCTTCGGGTGACTCACAAAAAGCTATCCACCCCTTCTCTGCAATCATGGGCAACAACTCACCATCCCTCCCTGATGGTAAAAACCCCCTCTCCTTCAGAATCGGCTTCCCCAACAGCCTAGTGTACTCCTCCTCCGCAGCTCTGTCAGTTAACCGAGGCCTTGCAGCAGTGCCCCTCGATGAATCAGCAGTAGGAACTGTGCTGCTGCTGTCAATAGTGCGTGCTCTCTTGGGTGCCATTGATTCGTGAATAGAAGTGTGTAAGAACTGATTTTTGATGTTTGTGAGAGGGTTTAAGTGTAGGAAGTTTTGTGGGAGATATGTAGGATAGGTGTATGTATATATAGGGTGTGGATTAGATTAGGGTTTGGGAATTAAGGGATAAAATCATGGGATAGTGGGAACAATTCATGGGTTTATGGGCTAAAACTGTTTTTGTGTTTTTATTTTTTTTATTTTTTTATTTTTTTTTTCTCTGAACTGCAAAAAATTTTCTGGGACTCGACCCCTGCGCGGCCGCTCAGCATTTCTGCGCGCTACGCGGGCGCGCAGAGGGTCTCTGGAATTTTTTTTTTTCAGCCCCTGTTTTCTGATTTTTTTGTGTTTTTGGATAGGTTATTAACTTATAAGGGTTCCTGTAATAACAATTCATGGGTTGCCTCCCACGCAGCGCTTCTTTTTCGTCATTAGCTTGACGTTCCGTATCTTTCTCAAGTAGTCAACAAAATGGCACTAACCACATCTCGGTTTGCCATGTCCCCATAGTAGTGCTTCAACCGCTGACCGTTAACCTTGAATGCTTGGTCCGAATCATTCTCAAAAATTTCCACCGCTCCATGTGGAAACACAGTTTTGACAATAAAAGGTCTAGACCACCTTGATTTCAACTTCCCAGGAAAAAGTCGGAGCCGAGAGTTGAATAAAAGAACTTGTTGCCCTGGCACAAATAACTTAGGATGTAGCTTCCTATCGTGCCACCTCTTCACCTTTTCCTTATACATTTTGTTATTCTCGTACGCTTGAAGTCGAAATTCATCAAGTTCATTAAGCTGAAGCATTCTTTTCTTACCAGCTGCATTTAAATCCAGGTTCAATTTCTTCAATGCCCAGTAGGCCTTATGCTCAAGCTCCGTTGGTAGATGACATCCCTTACCGTACACCAACTGAAACGGTGACATCCCTAGTGGAGTTTTGTATGCTGTTCTATAAGCCCAAACAGCTTCATCGAACTTTAAAGACCAATCCTTCCTTGACGGACAAACAACCTTCTCTAGAATGCGCTTTATCTCTCTGTTAGACACTTCTGCTTGACCATTTGTTTGCGGATGATAGGCAGTAGCTACTCGATGATTCACATTATAACGCTGTATCATAGAAGTGAACTTACGGTTGCAAAAATGCGATCCTTCATCACTTATGATTACCCGGGGTGTTCCAAACCTTGTGAAAATTTGCTTATGAAGAAAATTTAGTACTACCTTTGCATCATTTGTCGGTAAAGCTTTAACTTCGACCCATTTTGAGACATAATCAACTGCCAGCAAGATGTACTGATTATTGCAAGACGAGATAAAAGGCCCCATGAAATCGATTCCCCATACATCAAAGACCTCGACTTCAAGCATCACATTTAATGGCATCTCATCCTTCCTTGACAAATTTCCCACTCTTTGGCAACGATCACACCTTAAAACAAACTGATGAGCATCCTTGAACAAAGTAGGCCAGAAAAAGCCTGCTTGTAGAATACGAGCTGCCGTCTTCTCACCTCCATAGTGTCCACCATAAACCGTGGAATGGCAGTCTCGTAATATCCCCTCCGTCTCACAGAACGGGATACATCTCCTGATGATCTGGTCAGCTCCCTGTCTAAACAAATATGGTTCATCCCACATATACCACTTCACCTCATGCAGAAACTTCTTCTTTTGCGCGGATGTCAAATTAAGAGGCATTATATTGCTGACAAGATAGTTTACAATATCTGCAAACCATGGTTCTTCTTCCTGAATTGCAAACAACTGCTCATCCGGAAAAGATTCATTGATTAACGTCCTATCTTGTGAAGTAGAATCGGGATTCTCCAACCTAGAGAGATGGTCAGCTACTTGATTCTCGGTACCTTTTCTATCTTTGATCTCTAACTCAAATTCCTGAAGTAAAAGCACCCAACGAATGAGTCTCGGCTTCGAATCCTTCTTAGAAACCAGATAGCGAATAGCTGCATGATCAGTGAATACTGTTACTTTCGTACCAAGCAGATAAGATCGAAATTTTTCAAAGCCAAAGACTATAGCCAAAAGCTCCTTCTCAGTAGTGGTGTAGTTCAATTGGGCACCATTTAAAGTCTTACTCGCATAGTAGACCACATGGAAGAGATTTTTCTTGCGCTGTCCCAGAACTGCACCTACCGTATAATCATTCGCATCACACATCATCTCAAACGGTTCTGTCCAATCTGGTGCTGTAATAACTGGTGCAGTGATCAAACTCTTCTTGAGAGTCTCGAATGCTGCCAAACATTCATCATTAAATTTGAAAGGCACATCTTTCTCAAGCAAATTGCACAACGGCTTAGATATCTTTGAAAAGTCCTTGATGAATTGTCGATAAAAACCCGCATGACCAAGAAAACTACGGATTCCTTTCACAGAATTGGGTGGGGGAAGATTTTCAATGACTCCCACCTTGGCCTTGTCCACCTCCAGACCCTTGCTAGAGACCTTATGCCCAAGGATAATGCCTTCACGCACCATAAAATGACATTTATCCCAATTAAGCACCAAATTAGTTTCCACGCATCTTTTGAGTACGGCGCGCAGATTATTCAAACATTCATCATATGAGTGTCCAAAGACGGAGAAGTCATCCATGAACACTTCGACGTTATTTCCAATCATGTCAGAGAATATAGCCATCGTACATCTCTGAAAGGTGGCCGGGGCGCCACATAACCCAAACGAAACTCTACGAAAAGCAAATGTGCCAAATGGACAAGTGAAGGTAGTCTTTTCCTGATCCTCTGGTACAATACAAATCTGATTATACCCGGAATAACCATCCAGAAGACAAAAATACTCATGTCCCGCCAATCTGTCAAGCATTTGATCAATGAATGGAAGAGGAAAGTGATCCTTCCTTGTGGCTTTGTTCAATTTCCTATAATCCATGCACACTCTCCATCCTGTAACTGTTCGAGTAGGGATGAGCTCATTCTTTTCATTTGCGACCACAGTGATACCTCCTTTCTTAGGTACACATTGTACGGGGCTCACCCACGAGCTGTCAGAAATAGGATAAATGATGCCTGCATCTAGCCATTTCAGAATTTCTTTCTTCACCACCTCCTTCATGATCGGGTTCAGTCTTCGCTGCTGTTCCACAGTTGGCTTACTACCTTCCTCTAACAGAATTTTATGCATACAATATGAAGGACTTATCCCCTTGATGTCTGCTATGGTCCATCCTATAGCCGATTTGAATTCTCTCAAAATCCTTAAGAGCTTGTCTTCCTCACTACCTGAAAGGTCAGCTGAAATAATAACAGGTAACGTAGGTGAATCACCTAAAAAAGCATACCTCAAGTGTTCAGGTAGTGGTTTGAGCTACAAGGTAGGTGCTTCCTCTATTGATGGTTTAAGCTTCCCTTCAGCATTCTTAAGGTCAGAAGTACCAAGAGATTCAAATGGTATGTCCAGCTTTCGCTTCCAGGGAGAAGCGTTCAGATATTGTAATTGCTCGTTGCTATCTTCATCATCACTGTCAAATTCCCCCACTAAGGCCTTTTCCAATGCATCAGACATTAGCATGTGCTCGAGTTCCGAAGTAACCGCGGAATCAATCAAATCCACTTTAAAGCACTCCTCATCTTCTGTAGGGAATTTCATTGCCTTGAATACGTTGAAGGTCACATCCTGATCTTGGACGCGCATAGTAAGTTCCCCTTTTTGCACATCTATCAAGGTACGGCCAGTAGCCAAGAAAGGCCTCCCCAAGATTATGGGAATCTTCTTATCTTCCTCAAAATCCAGAATAACAAAATCTGCTGGAAAGAAGAGCTTATCCACCTTGACGAGCACATCCTCAACTATGCCCCTTGGGTAAGTAATGGAACGGTCCGCCAATTGTAGCGACATGTATGTGGGTTTTGGATCAGGCAGATCCAGCTTTTTAAAGATCGACAAGGGCATCAGATTAATGCTTGCTCCCAAATCACAAAGGCACTTGTCAAAAGTTAGATTGCCAATGGTGTAAGGAATGGTGAAGCTTCCTGGATCTTTCAGTTTTGGTGGTAACTTTTGTTGCAGAACAGCGCTGTATTCTTCCGTGAGAGCAACGGTTTCAAGGTCATCCAGTTTCACCTTCCTTGAAAGAATAGTCTTCATAAACTTCGCATAACTAGGCATTTGTTCCAGAGCCTCAGCGAAAGGTATATTAATGTGAAGTTTCTTGAACACCTCCAGAAACTTCCCAAACTGTCTATCCAGCTTTTGTTGCTGCAATCTCTTAGGAAAAGGTGGTGGAGGATGGAGCTGTTTCTCCCCTGTATTAGCCTCAGGCAGAGTGTGTTCAACAGTAGTCTTCCTTGGTTCCGCCGCTTTCTCCTTTTGCTTAGATTCTTCATCTCTAACTTCAGCTTCGACTTCTTTTGCCTTTTCAGCATCAGCTACTTTTCCAGACCTTAAGGTAATAGCCTTGACTTGCTCTTTAGCTTCCTTCCTGCCTGGTACTTCCGTGTCACTGGGAAGAGTGCCAGGTTGACGATTGAGCACTGCATTGGCTAATTGACCGATTTGATTTTCCAAGGTCTTGATAGAAACCGCCTGACTCTTGCACAACAGCTTAAGTTCCTCAAAATCAGCACTAGTAGGTGCAGCTGCACTTCCCTGTTGAGGATATGATTGCCTTGTAGCATACTGTTGTGGTTGCTGGAATCCAGGTGGGTTAAACTGTTTACTCACCCCTTGCTGATATGGTGGCTGAATAGCATTCTGATTATTCCCCCAGCTGAAATTTGGATGATTTCTGTTATTAGGATGATAGGTCGCTGGCACAGGCTGCTGTTGTCGCTGATAATTATTCACATACTGAACAGATTCGTTGACAAGAGAACACTGATCCGTAGCATGAGAACCTGCACAAAGCTCACAAACCATAGCTATTTGATTAACTCCATACGTAGCCAGAGAATCAACCTTCATTGATAGCGCTTGGAGCTGGGCTGCAATAGCGGTGGCTGCATCAACTTCCAGAATACCTGCGACCTTGCCTGACGTCATCCTCTGAGTTGGGTTTTGATGCTCATTTGCAGCCATTGTCTCTATAAGATTATACGCCTCGGTATAGCTTTTAGCCCATAAGGCTCCTCCAGCTGCTGCATCGAGCATGGGCCGAGATTGGGCCCCTAAACCATTATAAAAACCAGTGATTACCATCCAATCCGGCATTCCATGATGTGGACATTTTCTCAACATTTCCTTGTAGCGTTCCCAAGCCTCGCACATAGATTCTGTAGGTTGCTGCGCAAACTGAGTAAGAGCACTCCTCATAGCAGCAGTCTTTGCCATTGGATAAAACTTCACCAGAAACTTTTGCGCAAGATCTTGCCACGTAGTGATGGACCCAATTGGTTCAGAATGTAACCAGTCTTTAGCCTTATCCCTCAGTGAGAATGGGAAAAGCCTCAACTTGATAGCCTCATCAGTCACGCCATTATACTTAAAAGTGTTGCAGATCTCGACAAAATTTCTTATGTGCATGTTGGGTTCTTCAGTTGCCGCTCCTCCAAAAGAAACAGAATTCTGCACCATCTGAATAGTGCCCGGCTTGATTTCAAAGGTGTTAGCTTGAATAGCCGGATGAAGGATGCTTGACTGAATATCATCAATTTTAGGCCGAGAAAAATCCATAAGAGCTGGATCAGCTTGAACAATACGATCTCCCATGTTTACTGGTTCTTTCTGCTCAGTTCCTGAATCCGAATCCTCAAAATCTAACTTCTCCGGAATATCAAGAACTTCGTCTGTCTCCTCAGTTGTATCTAAAGTCCTCTTGCGAGCACGAGAACGAGTTTGCATAAACGCTTGCTAAAGTACCTGAAACACAACCGAAAAGAGTAAGTAACTACTACGTCCTAATCACTGAGTCCTAATGACCAATGATGGTAAGTACATAAACTAAACAAATACGCCGAGTCCCCGGCAGCGGCGCCAAAAACTTGTTAGGGCGAAAACACGCACTAATATTCACGCAAGTATACGCGTTCGCAAGTAATATAGAATACTTTCTAGTTCGTTCCCTCAGAGACTCAGACTAAATTATTGTCTAATTAAACTCACTCACCAATGTATGATTACTTCTCAATGTTAAGATAATAACACTTAAAATTGTTGATTAAATATTAACTATAATTAACTACTTAGTTAACCACTTAACTAACACTTCAAATTATCAATAATAAAACACTCATGAGATCACAACTTCATTATTACTTCCTTCTATAGCCATTGTTATTACATTTAGCATGTGATAGTGATGACATTAATCGAATAACACGAAACTGATAAAAGCCAACTTTTCATTGTACTAATACCATTCTACCAAGCATCCACAATTAAGATAGAAGTTGAATAGTCATCAATTATGTTGAGTTCCTATATGTCTACAGAAATTGACAACACAACGATTTAAGCACAAGTTATTCCTTTTGATTACATAGGGCAAATAAAACTGTTAGAGTTACCCACTAATCATGCACAACGTACATGAACCTATGCTAGCATGGCAAGTTCTAAATCTCAAGATCCACCGTCGCTTCACAAGAGATTAACACCCTATCTTATATGTTCGCGACGCACATAAGACGAATACACGCAACCAATACTAGATATCATGCAATCATCACACACTAAAGTATTAAACAATTAACTAAGGAATTCCATAATAAATCTGTTGTAACCCCATGATCACGATTAGCCCATAATAGAACTCATCGCCATCATGGGTTCATATGAAATCATGATAAACTAACACAAGAAAATAATAACTAAACTAATTATATTAAAACAGAGTACGTCACAAGAGTAAATAAGTCAAAGCAAGAAAACTAGCATCCAACATTACAACGAAACAAGAATCACAAGAATATATATGCTTCCTCTTCGTTGCGGTGTGCTAAATCGGTCTTCTTCCTTATCTCCTTCGCTCCTTGCGTAAAACACAATCTCAAACATAATCTCCTTAATACTCTCTATGAAAACGTCTCAAATCTACCTATATAATAGTCCCATAAAACTCAGATTACATAGAAGTTGGAAGCCACACAGAAGTAGAAGTCTAAAATAATTCAGCTTTTTTCCCCGACCCTGCGCGGCCGCTCAGCATTTCTGCGCGGGCGCGCAGGCTGCTGCGCGGCCGCTCAGCATTGCTGCGCGGGCGCGCAGGACCCTACTGGAAAAATTCCAAGCTTGCTCCATTTCTTCGCCGTAATCTGCCCATTCCTTTCCTCTCGCAATGGTGAACACATGCCAAGGCTTATTCTTGATGATTCCTCCCCCGAAATGCAACTAATACCCTGAAATGCATAAACACTAGAAAAATGCATTAAATACACAAAATACTTGATTTTAAGACACCAATTTAAGCCATTTTAAGATGTTCTGAGTGGTATAAAATGCCACTTATCAAGAGTGAGCATGTGAGAGAGAGAGAGAGTGAGACGGGTGAGAGAGAAATAAAGAGAGAGAGAGAGAGAGGAGTGTGAAAAGGGGATAGATTTTGTTTAAGGGGGAAATAAATGGGGGGGATTTTTTAATGTTAAGGGGAAAAATTTGGAAAATAGGGGGAAAGCATATGCGTGTTTTTAAATTTTTTTAAAATTAATCTTTGACAACGATTGTAATTTTAACCCGATGTCTAAGAAAATTCGACATCAGTTATGTCAACCGATGTCTAATTCATATTTCTAATTTTTTAAAAATAATTATAGACAACGGTTATTTTCTTGACCTATGTCTAATATAAGTAGTAACATCAGTTTTGAAATAAGCGATGTCTAAAAGAACTTTAACATCGGTCGTCTGAGCAACCGATGTCTAAGGACCGATGTCTATTGACAGAATTCTAGTAGTATTAGTCTTGTTATGTGTAGGCATGTCTTGCACAATAATATATATACCCTTTGGGAATTTTTTAATTCCCAACACTCTGACCCATATAACAAAGTTGGTCTACTACTTACCCTATAAAATTTTCATTTTAATTTTAAAGGAATCTCCATATCACAAAATAATCCTGTAGCCACTCTGTATTTTAGCCATCCCGAGAGTAACATCAACGTCTATATCACCTTCTTTTTGCATAATTGAACCCAAATACTTGAAATTATCTTTGGGAGGTAGTAACTGATCCCAATTCGAACATCTATCTCCTCCTTATTGGGTTCATTTTGAAAGTTACACCACAAATATTCAGTCCTAAAACCATTAACACGCAATTCATTCGACTCCAATGTAACTCTTTAATGCTCAAATGTCGCATTGACTGCAACCATTATCTCATCAGTTATGAATATATCATCCGCAAATAACATACCCCATGGTACATTATCTTTGATTCTCCTAGTTAGTACATCTATTGTTGGTACGAAAAGAAATAAACTTAATGATGATCCTTGGTGAAGTCCAATTTCTACTGGAAAATATTGAGTATCACAAACATGGGTCCCAACACTCACCATTTCATGAAAATACATCTCTTGTATCACTCTCAAATATATCCACGACATGTGTAGGTCCTTGCTGCGTTCTCTATATTTCTCCATTAATTGTTTAAGGAGGTGGGTTGCCTCAATTATTGACCTGCTCAAAATAAAACCGGATTGATTTTCTGCACTTCAATGCTTGGCTTCGTATCCTAGTTTCAAGCATTCACTCCAATAATTTCATGGTATAGCTTAGAAGCTTAATATCACGATAATTACTACAACTATGAGCATCTCCCTTATTCTTATAAATTGGAACTACCATGTTAAGCCTATATTCATGTGACATCTTGATAGTCCAAAGTATATTGTTGAATAAACTTGTTAAACATCATTTAGTTAGTGATTCTATGTTCTTGAGGTGAATAGTATTTGGGACATTAAAATGAAGAACACAAGATATTCATGGAAATATATATTCATATATAAATCCTCGAGGGGTTGCCACCCTCTGGTAAATAAATTAACTGGCTACAATCCAAGAACACCAATGTTCTTGCTTCTAGAAAGATGAACAAGTTAAATCCTATACAAAGATATAGCTTCTATTCGCCTAAAGATTTAATTACTGGGTAACGTTCATAATAGCCCCTAAGAATATACAAGAGTTAAATAGCGCATTATTACGTTACTCTGGTGAGAAGATTAACAAATATAACTTTGAGCTTGTATCTCCCCAGTCTCTCTTTGTTTCATTTCTATCAGCTCCATGGGAAAAGATGAAGAACAGAACAATACAATTGTTTCTGCTGCTTTTGTTTAGGCTTCAAATTCATGTGGACATGTGGCTTCATGTCAGCCAAACATTCTTGAATTTGCTTCATTTCGATAAATCGACAACAACTTCAAAACACCAATTTCTACTAATTGACAATAAAAATAATAAAGTCATTTCTACTAATCAACAATAAAACTTTCTACTAATTGACTATGGAAACAATAAAGTCATTTCTACTAATCGACAGTAAAATTTTTTACTGATCGGCACTAGAAACAAAAAAGTCATTTCTACTAATCGAGAGTAGAACTTTCTACTAATCGATAATAAAAACAATGAATTCATTTCTACCAAACGGCAGTAGAGCTTTATACTAATCGATAATAGAAATAATAAAGTCATTTCTACTAATCGACAATAGAACTTTTAAAACCAGTTTCTACTAATCAACAATAGAAAATCAAAAGTCATTTTCTACTTGTTGATTTCTAGAAAATGTGCTTGTCTTGAACTAATTTCTTTTGGCTTGAACTGAAAGTTTCTTTTCTTGGTATGTTGACGTTTAGTGCACTAGTCTGGTTCACAAATGACTAGCATAAAATTGAATCATCTTGTTCTCTTTTTAATTCTTAGTTGATGTCTGTCCTCTGTAGCTTTCTAAGGTCAACCACTGAAATCCTAAAATCCTTATAAGTGTGAAATAATGCATTTCCTTTCCACTCAATGTCCTTTGATCTTTTATTCTTCACGGAGGCTTGAACATATCAATGAACTTCTTTCTGTGACCTTGTTGCAAACTTAGAGCTTTAATTCCATGTTCTGATACTTTGTATTCATTCAATTTTTTTTCTTCTGGATTTCTGTGCTTCAAACCCATTCTATGAACAAATAATTTACTTTCATTGGAATCTCTTTTGGTACTCAGACAACATCTTTGTTGTTACTACAATTTTGAATACTTCATTCCATGTTCTTCACTGACGTTCGAACATATAAATAAACTCCTATCAGTGAGTATAACTTCATGACTGCAACTGTCTTCTTTAACCTTTGTCTATAACATGTCTTCAATTCTTTAGATTCCTATTCTTTGAATACTATCTATCTTCAATTAGTGCTAATACACTGAAATCTTATAGTGGCACTTTTACACTGAATCCTCAACACTTCTGAAACCCTGAAAGTCTTCAAACCTTATTCTTCACTGAGACATGAACATGTTAATGAACTTTGTAAGAAATTGAGTACAAAATAAAGGGGGGTTGAATCTGTTTCTTTTGATTTTTGGGTTTTTAAAACTTGTTTAGATATGGTGTGTGAACAAATCAGTTTAATTGTAGAAATAATGTGTTAACATAATTCAAAACAAGCACAACAAACACAATATTTCAAAACTCACTTAATTTATATTAATTAAGTTTGTCTTGATACAAATTCCATGTTCTTAAAAATATAAGAACTCAGCTTCTTCCTTGAGAGAATACAAGAAAATATGAATCTGCTTGTTACTCCTAAATTAAGGACCAGTGCATGCTTTATACACTAGCATCACGGGTATACAAAACTTGCACTAAAATGTACTAAAATATTTTTTAAAGCAACCTTTTTCCATTTCCATTTCTAGCTTAGCAAATCTGTGCAGAATCTTGTAGGTTTATGACCATCCTTTGTCTAGTTAATCTTGGCCCTTGATCTTGTATTCTCCCCAGCTACTTTGTAGACTTTTCGATCTAGTTGATAGATTGTTTGTTGACTGATAATCTTGAATCTTGAATTTATTTGCATTATGTATTCGAGAGACATGTCGAGATCTCCAGTTTGTTCTATAGAGAAGTGACATCTCGATAAGTATAATGACTTATCGAGATCTCTGAGTTCTCTATAGGTATATTTAACTTGTCGAGGTCTCCTGATCTTTGCATGCTAAATGACTTGTCGATATGTCTAAGATCTATACATGCAGAATTGACTTATCGATATCTCAGAGCTCTCTATATATATTTTGACTTGTTGATATCTCTGAGATCTCTAATGATAAATTAACTTGTCGATTTCTCCAATCTTCACATCTTCATTTTGACTTTTCAATATCTCTGAATTCTCTACATGCAAAAATGACTTGTCGATATCTCCAATCTTCATATCTTCATTTGACTTATCGATATCTATGAGACTTCTCTATAAGCCATTTTGGACTTGTCGATAAGCCATTCTGGAGTTCTCGGATGACTTCTCTATATTACTTGATCTATGACTTGTCAATATCTTGACTTAGAATATTTTTCCTAAGACAGTTTTGTTCAACTCCAAGCTTCTTCACTTTTCTCTAAGGCATGATCATGGCTTGATCTTCTTCCAGATTTTATTCCTTAGCTTGATTCTGTTTACAGAAAAATACTTCAGTCTAATCTTCTAACCATTTTACAGAATCAAGTAATATAATACAAAACACAAAGTTGATTATCAAACAACTAAATCTTAGGGTTGTCAATGTGACTTAGTCTTGTTATTATGTAGGAATATCTTGCACAACAATCTCCCCCAATTTTTGAGAAGATTGTTTAACACAAATTCATTCCTGACAACAAGACTAACCCTAAACTATAAATAATTACATAAAATTGACAGATTAACAATATAACTTTTTATACATTAAGTGATTACATAAATTTAATAATTACAGCCATCAAATTAATTTCTCATAGCCTGAATGTTTTCTAATGAGGTCCTTTAGCTCTACAAGCACTTGAAGTTCCTCTATGATTTCAGTCCCTCTTAGATCTTCTACTAGCTTGATCCATTCATCCAATGAGTAGCCATTTAAGTAACCAACTCTGAATACCATAAATCTGCCAACTTGTATATTCAGAAAATGTCCATCCTTTGATATTCTACTCATGCCCCTTGCCTTGAGTTCATTAGATCTCTGCTCAAACATCTCTATCTCTTTTTTTCAGACTTCAATCTTGCAAGTCTTTCATTCCTTTCCATCAACCTGTAACATCCCCAAATCTGGGGTCAAGATTGGGTGTCACCGAACAACTTTAAATAATATAAACCTGTATATTAAAATAAATATATAGATAACCCCTCAATTCCGGATCGTTTACAGATTATGGTATGAAACAAGAATCTAACCTTTTAAAATTTATAACAACTAAATATATAAATTATATTACTTCTTTACTAATTTCCTCGTAATAATCACTCTGACATCTCCAACTTCCTGCAGCTGGGATCTCTCCGAACTTGCCGTCTATTTAGAGCTATTCACTTTTATTCTCAATTGATACTGAAAGAAATAAGAATTCACAAAGCAAAAGTGAGCCAAAAATGCCCATCAAGTATCATAACTGGTTTCCAGGTATCAATATCAAAAGAAATTCCCGGACACAATATTTAAATAATTTTATAAACATCTTTATTCATTTGAAGTAGTTGAGCGAATAAAACATTGGCCTTTATTAGCCCTCAATCATAATAAAAAATAACGAGAAATTCACTGATTCATCTCTTGAATCAGGTCTTTTTCCGGTTTTGTAATCATAAAACTTTTCAAGAAAGAATGCTATTAATGGCGATCAACAATAAATTAGATTGGACACTAGAACCAACATTCACACTCATACCCTACTGATTATTCAGGATATAAAGCAGATCTATACCCACCTGTATAGATCCATTCAGGTACCCAGACACTATGGCCCAATAAAAAAAGGTCTGGTCCATCCCCGGCCCATAGGGTCCAGTCCATCCCTGGCCCTCATCATAACCATCTAGTCCGTAGAGTATTTTGATATGAAATCATTTTGATTTCAAAATATCCCAATTCAGAGTTCGCAAATAACCCAAAACAATAGGTATTTGCTCAAGAGATCACCAATAATAACCAGGAACAAGAAAAAAAAAGTACTTGCATAATTAAGAGTAATTGCAGTGAAATATAAAAACATTTAACTATTCTGAATTTAGAATAAGAAATAAATACTCACAATATATCACAAGAAAGTTTGAGAATACTTGCCTGGTGTGCTCAATACTCTTCACTATAATCCCAGCTTACACCTGCTAGCTACCAACTCAGTCCAATCCTGACTGTGTTCCTTGCAACTCGATTATATAAACAAAATTACTATTTTAATTAACAAAACCAAACTCAATCAACGTAACTATACGTCTCAATGTCTACGATCTTTTATATCTAATCATGGTATTTAAACTGTAACCGATAACATGTGGGTTACATAGCAGTAACCATGTTATTCATATAACACATAAACACATAATTCATGTAACACATAAGTCAAATCATCAAAAGATATGACTCAGTACTTTTAGAATTGAAATCGGGTCAAAAATAGTACTTATCGATCAATAATCGACTTATAGCGATTCTCTAAACAAACGACCTTTAGATACAAAAGGATTTAGGTCTCGAAAGTATTTTTAATAGAATCAGAATATTTTTCTGAGTCTAGATGCGTCCATTTCGTATTAAATGGACGAACGATCTATTTATTACGAATAAAATAAGAATAAATAAATTATAATATTAATTGATTTTTAAATACTTAAATATATATTTAAAAGCTTAAAAAAATTCAAGAATGATTTGAATTAATTATAAATAATTATATTTACTTAACTATTTATAAATAAAATTAATTGATTAAATGAATTAATCAATTAATTAAATTCATAAACAATTAATTAAAATAAATTATACATAATTAAATCAAAGTTGGATTTTTTTTGACAATAATAAAATAAAATAATTCAGATAATTATTAAAATAATTAATAAATTAATTTTGAATTAAAATAATTTTTAAAAATTAAAAGAATTGAATTTTTGAATTAATTAATAAAAGAAAAATGTAGAAAGAGTTTGCAAAACAAGGGTTGTCTCCCCCCGAAGATCAAATGGCGGCTCACGAAGAACGTGGCCGGAGTTTGCAAGAACACCGCCGATGACTCCCCGGTTTCTGGTAAATACCCAGATTCCGGCCGAGCTCCGGCCGATTTCGTAACTTCCAGCCAGCTCATTTCCCGACCAAAACAGAACCATTTCCAACAAGGTTTTGATGGAAATCGATCGTTACAACACCAACAATCCAACAGAAACAATATCAACGACAAATTATCACTAGAACTTATAATCCGATCTAAACAAACTAAGAACTCTGAAATTTCTGGCGAAACTCGATTTTAACTATTACTGAACTAAATTCGACATATTATATATGAAAACGAAGCTTATAACTTCTACAATACATTTACATCAAACAAATTAGCAGCCATAATATGGATAGATCAGAAAATTAAAAATAAAAACATTAAAACCCAAAACTCTAATTAACAGTTCCGGTAATGAAACGATGCAATATATAAATCGAATCTAACAATCACTGTGAAGCTAATCTAATCATCAAAAACAACCAAAACCCCCTGAAATTAATAACCCCAATTCGACCCAAGTACCCTAGATATCGGGTTTGAAAAATTACCAGTCATTTGAAAAAAATGATGGCATGAATAGACAGTACTCTCCAAGACCTTCAATTTGGTTACTCATACATGAGATTTTGAGCTCAGAATCATCTTCAAATCTATGTTTGATTCTCAAGAACACTTTGCAAACCCTAACCCTAATTTTTGGGAGAAAATTTGATATTTTTGTTTATTTTTATTATTTTTTTATAATTAAATAATAGATAAATTATATTTATATTTATAGTTATAAAAATAATACCCCCAAAATTGTTTAGGGCCTAATTATATCATTTAATAAAATAATTAACCCAAAATTAATAATTAACGTGGGAATATTTTAAATCCAATAAATACAAAAATTATATCGAAATTTCCCAAAACTACAACTAATTCAAATATGCAATAATATTGAATATTTGAAAGTCCCACAATTTTATAAAAATAAAAATACGATTTTTGTGGGTTTTGACGTTCCGGTAGGGGCCCAGAAAAGTCATTTTTCATGAAACCAAACATTTTATAAATTAACCGGATGTTCTGAATATCAATATGGTATACGCCATATTAGGCAAAATAAGGCCAATTATTTTACATGAAATGTCAGCTATTAAAACAAAGTTTGGGCCGTATAACTTTTGATATAAAAGCATTTAACCCGCAATAAAATACCCGAAAAATACCCCGAACTACACAGAACACGTACAACACATAACAACTGATATTTTATGGCAAATTACACTTAATGATATTATAAAATACATAATACACCTTTATTATAATATTTAACAGTCGTAATTTCTCAATCGTTACACAACCTTTCTGACATCATAGTCTTCCATATTCTTGTACTTGTGTCCTTATCCTTCATCAAGATGATCACCCTCTTTAGTTTTATAGTCGAAAAAGTTTCCATTACTGTTCCGCTAAGTAAAATGAAAGAGCCATCTTGGTAGTAGATTCTGACTTCTGCTAGTGATACAACCCAAACTTTAACAATTTCTTCAGCTAATTATTGGAAAAAGTCTTCATCTATGATGCATGTTTAGAGGCGGAAAGTCAGTTTGATTGAAGAAATTCCAGATGACCCCAACACCAACTTGCATTTTCTTTGATTTTCTTCCAACAGACTTGAAGTGAGTTATGGTTGGAGGCTTAAATAAGGGTACGTATGTGATTTTCTTTTGTGTGATATGGCTGGATAAGATTGGTATTTTGAGTAGAGTGTTTGTCGTTTGTTTGTAAAAGAATTTTGGCCTTTGAGGTGGGTTTGGCTGAGATAGTGTTTGACTAGACTTGGTGGTTTGAGCTTGTGAGATTTGAATTTGTAAGACATTTTTCTTGACACCTTCTTCTCCACCCTTTTTCCTCCTTATGCTTTTATCTCCCCTTTTTCTATCATCCCTCTTCTTCTCATCCTGCTTCTTCTCTTCTACTTTACTTCCAGTTGCTTTAAAATATTGACTTGGATTTGAGCCAGAAGGTTTTGCTCATCATCATCCTTATCATCATTTGTATTGAATTGATTGGTTGGCAACATGGTTTCAGCATTCTGAAGGTATCTTCCCAGCATCCTGATCATCTTCTCATCTTCAGCTATTTTGTTCTTCTTGGTTTTGAGATCAGTCTCCAATGTCAAAATTAATCTTGTATTTCCCCTTACACAGTGTAACATCCCCCAAATCCGGGGTCAGGATTGGGTGTTAACAAACAACTTTCAATAATATAAACCTGTATATTAAAATAAATAAATATACAGATAACCCCTCAAATCTAGATCGTTTAGAGGTTATGGTATGGAACAAGAATATAAACATCTAAATTCTATAACAACGAACTCAATATTATTACCTCTTTACCATCTTCCTCGTCTTATTTATTCTGACATCTCCAACTTCCTGCAGCTGGGATCTCTCAAACTTTTGCTGTCTATTAAGAGCTATCTACAGTTATCCTCACTGAGCTGAAAGAATAAGAGAATAAAAAAGCAAGAGTGAGCCGAAAAAGCTCAACAAGTATTATAATAGAGTTCCAGGTATCATTATCAAAAGAAACTCCCGAAAATAATCTTTAAATGATTTTATAAACATCTTTATTTATTTAAACAGTTGAGCGAATAAAATATCGGCCCTTATCAGCCCTTAATCATAGATCAAAATAACTGAACCAATCACTGATTCATCTCCTGAATTAATTCTTTGTTTGGTTTTTGTAAATATAAAACTTTTAAGGAAATAATATCGTTAATGGCGATCAACAATAAATTAGACTGGACACTAGAACCAACATATATACTATACTCTTCTGATCAGTAAGAATATAGTACGGACCTATGCCAAACCGTATAGATCCACATCATATCGAGTACCCAGGCCATTCTGGCCTCAATAAAAAAGGGTCTGGTCCATCCTCGGCCCTTAGGGTCCAGTCCATCCCTTGATTTTATTGTAACCATCCAGTCCGTGGAATATTTTGATGAAAACTAATTTTGGTTAAAACATCACGATTTAGGGTTTACAAATAACCCAGAACAATAGGTATTTGCTCAAGAGATCACAAATCATATTAAAAGAACAAGAACAAAAGATACTTGCATATTCAAGATATATTGTAGCGAAATATAAAATATTTATCTATTCTGAATTTAAAATAGGGAAGAAATACTTGCCTCAGTTGATCCGCTTTCTAGTTTTCAGTCACATTCTATGCTCACCTCTACTCTGTATCCACTTGTCTTATGAACACACATAATCAGACTTTACTTCTACTATTACTGTCTGGATTTGATTGCCTCGAGCTAGATGTATCTATCATAAAAGATACTATTTTATTTAACCGAAAATATATAATTGTCTATTATACGTTTATCACTATCATCTACCTACCCGATAATAATAGATAAAGATCATTTTCGATCATATAAAGTTTAATAGACACATGGGCTCATAATTTACATAACTGTCTGCACATAAGACACGTATCATATATTTCATATAACATATAATTCAGTTCATCAAAACATTCGACTCGATGCGTTCAAAATTGATATCGGGTTGAAATACGACTGATAGGGAATAAAATAAACCCGGATTGTGTAATTAATATCTCATTAATTATATTAATATTGGGATGGCAGTTAAGCCCATTAGAAGAGGCCCAGGGTCCTTGATAAGGACCCAAAAATAGCCTGGGAATATAATTGATGTTAGAATTAATTAAGACCAGATACGGTCCAATAACGAAGCCCAATTAAAAAGGCCCCAAAATCCTGATTATTAATTAATTTCTCAATTAATTAATAAGGGATAAATCAGCTATCGAGATAAGTCCCAATAAGGATATAAATCCTTGTAGATTAGCCCCCAAGGGACCTAATAGGATAAGGAATCAGTTTCCTACTTCCTAGGACTCCAAAGCCCATTCTAATTCAGAGGCTTGTCCACCAAGTCTCCTAACCCCAGTCCAATTCAAGGACTCTCAACATCTATATAAGGGGTCTCACCCCCACCACTCAGAACTATGTTTTTTGACTTGATCATTGGCAATCAGCAAGGTACGTAGGCATCTTGTTAAGGCAGATCGAGTCATGAAACACAAGAGCAGTCAAATCGAGCCTCAAAGCTCACGTTCCCTGGTAATATATACAACAATTATTATACCTTAGTTTTTGATCCATAACATTTGGCGCCGTCTGTGGGAAGGCACAACAACAACCATGGAGAGAACACGAAGAGGAAGTAGGGCCCTAGAAGGAGAAACACCAGCGGGGACAACCCAAATGATTTCATCAACCGTGGAGGTACCTCCGTATTCAACCTATGTCGCCACCGAAGGAGGAGCCCAGGTAGAGGCAACTGAACCTCAACCCCAAGAGATGATTCCCCTGGCTCCTCAAGGTACGAATCCCCAACTTCAACAACTACATACAACTGTGAATTCTTGGCCCTTTGGGTATGAGCATTCAACTGTTGTAACCATTAACCCCCCTTATGGGATGCCCTTTTACCCCGAGGTTGGAGGAAGTGGACATGCTGGACGAAGTGAAGCACGAGGGCAAACACCCCCTATATACAAGGTTTGGCTCCTATCCCAGAAGATCAGGAATTTTCTAGTCCTTACACTGAGAGAGACTCTGAATCTTCAGATGATGAAATGGCCCCAAGAAGGAGACGTGCTGGAAAAGAGCCGATGGCTAATGGTAACCAACGTCCTAAGAGCACCCGAGGGGTGAATCCCCAAGAAGTGCAGGAGAGAATCAAGGCTCATGAGGCTGAGATTCAAAGGCTAAAGCACGACTTGGAGGCGTATTAGGCCTCAATGATACTATAGAAAGGGGTTGAATATAGTATCTACAATCAATTCGATTATGAACACAAGTATGTAACAGAAAACAAGTTTATTCAACATATCAAACTCTGTTACAGTAGGTTAATCTACTCTCTTAGTGATGTATGATATCACTAAGAGCTGCTAGGTTTACAATGAATAATAATCTTGTGAATGGTAACACTTGTAGTGTAAACCCTAAGCTGTGTTTATATAGTACACAGTTACATGATAACTACTAATTGATATGATAATGATTCTGTTTCCTAAAATATATCAATCACATATTATCTACTGCAGTCCTATAGCTGTCCAATTCTTCATGCATATCTTTACTTGTTTAATCCAGATTCTCTCCTGTAAATCAGCCACTTTTCATCCCTGAAGTGTATCTGCACTTAAGTCCTGATATAAGTTCTGACGCCTTAAGTTCTGATAACTTCCTATCTTCAGTAAGTTCTGATATTCTGATAATAAGTTCTGAAATTAAACAAATCAGATTAGACATGACATCACAATTATATCTAACAATCTCCCCTAACTTGTAAATTATAAAAAATATACAAGTTAATAGATTTGATGATGTCAAAAACATTTAAGTACAAATGCAATGAGATATTATTTTAAACAGCTAAATACAACTTACAGTACATGTAGCTTTATCAATATCACTGGATCAATTTGAATCCAAAGTGATTCCTTGTAAAGTCTGTTACCAGCTTATCCTCAGCATTTATCAGAACTTCAACTAACTGTGCTTTGACTTGCATCAGTTCTTTATCTTCATTATCACCAATATGATAAATGGCTGCTCTGAGTGCAGGAATTGATGTTCTTTCAAGTCAATCTCCAAGTATGATAACTCTAGGATGTGAAGAATCTTCATTGTAGCATAGACACTTTCCCTTCAGAATTACTTCAATCTTGGCAGACTTCTTCTTCATAGAAATTTCACTTCCATCATCTTCAGTGATTTTGGGAATGTATTCAGAAGCTTGTGCACCAGAAATTCTGAGAAGATCTCTTAAAGCCTTCAAAATGTAATCTGACCACCTTCTTGTAACATCATATTTTACTTTCAGAAGGTAGTGAATATGTTGAAGCTCTTTGACAGACTTCTTTAGCACATCAAAATCTGCTAGTCTGTAAGTTCTGCCATCATTGAGAAACAAGATCAATTTTTCTTTAACTTCTGATTCATCATGAGTATCCATGACAATTTGAGCAGACAACACTTTGTCAAGGTGCTTTTGTTTAATTTCTTCATATGGTTTGTCTGTCAAAATGAAAGGATCTCTGAGAGTAACTTCTACTCCTGTTTATATCTTTTCTTTGTCAGAACCTAATCCAGACTTGTCTCTAGCTCGCTTGGATTTTAACCCAAATGTTGCAAGTTGATTCAGTATTAGATTGGTCTTAGGTTCCACTAGAGTAGCTTTGTTCCATAGTAGCTTCTTTTTATCAGCAATTGTCATCTTTCCCAAATCAACTTGAGCTCTGTCAGAGGTTGATGTCTTGATGACTTGTTCAGGATGTGTAGATTCTTCTCTAGCTTGCTGTTCTGAAATTTCTTTAGGATTTGTCAAGTTCTGAACTTCTTCACTCTGAACAACTTGAGCTATGTTAGAGGTTGTCTTAGATTTTTCTGTCACCTTTCTTCTTTTCAGAGTTTCAACAGTTTCATCTTCTGTAGCAACATCATCAAATACTTGAACCATCTTGCACACAGTGTCCATTAGAATTTAAGGAATCTTCATTTTCTGCTTCTTGACAGTCTCCCCAACTTTTCATTTTCCCTTGTCTTTGGGATCAGTAATAGTTTGAGATCTAGTACTTGATCTAGGAATCTCTGTGGCAGATCTTTCTTTTATCACAATCCCCTTTTCTTTTGGCCTTGGTGGCTTTTTAGCATCAGAAGCTTTTGACTTTAGTTTGCTCTTCTCAGCAACAAATTTACCTTCCTCTTCTCTTGATTCCTCTAAATCCACTCCTGGATTATCCTTAAGGAATAGTGTCTTGGCCAGTTCTTCATCAATAATTTGAATTTTGGGATCCTTGTAAAAGAATGTTGCTTTCTTTCCCTTGAATTTCAGAGTCTGCAAAAACTTCTGTGAATCTTGGCTTCCAGCTTGAATCATTACATCAGAAGTAGTTGTCAGAACTTGATCATCAGAATTTGTGATCAACAAGGGTACAACTTGATTTGTAGGCTTCTTTCCTTCCTTATTCCTCCTTTGAGTAGAACCAGACAATCTCTAATGAAAACCTGTCTGTTAAGAAGGAATCCTGCTCAATTGCTCTCCTTGACTATGACCTCTACTCTTATCAGAGTTTCCCTGGTCATCACCATGATCATCCGTTTTCTTCAGTGTCTTGATTGGTGAGCATTTGGACTTAACTACCTTCTCCCCCTTTTTGGCATCATCTGTCAGAAGTAGAAAAAGAAGGATTCCACTGAAGATTGGATTTCATTGAGCTGTGTTTATTGAGAGGCTTGATTCTGCAATACCTCATCTAGTTGGGCCTGCTTCTTGATTTGAACTTGCTCAATGGCTTCCACTTTTTCTTGAATTGGTCTGATAAACCTATTTTTGTCTAGTTTGAGCATCAGGTCTAGCTTATCAGCTGCTTCCTGAAGTTTATCAACCTTTTCATGAGTCTTGGAGTGTAGACCTTGAAGATTTTTAGTACTGAGAGCAGTGACTTTAAGTTGTGTTTTGAAGTCAGAATTTATCAGCAACTCATCAGCTTTTGAAACATGTTTTGACAGAACAGTTGAGCTGGGAATGAAGTCAGGTTCATTCCACTTCTTTTTCCATTCAACTCCTCTAAAGGTTTCCTCCCATGGAACAAGAGCATCTTCTTCATTAAATTTAAGCAGGGCCTCCTTTCCAAGAATTGGAGCATTTACTGGAGCACTGTCTCCAGAATTTGATAAAATCTCATCATCTTCTGATAATACCAGAGTGTGTGTAACTGAAGGAGATTCTGGATCTTCTGTTTCCAAATTCTGATCATCAGGTTCCAAATCCAGAATTGGTGTAGTAGGAATTTCAGCATTTAGTCTTGGAGAAACAGGTGGAGTTGACTCCTTTGCTGATGGTGCTTCCAGATACAAAACAGTTGGAATATTCAACCTATGAATATCAATTTCAGGACTCAACCCTGAATCTCCAACTGAGGCAGTTTCTTTGAATGGAGAGATAGGAGGTGTGATCACTGTGTCAGGAACAGTGTCTTCAGGTTGAGGTGGAGCTGTCAAAGCTTCAATGACTGTAGGTTCTAATGAGATCAAAGATTCCTGATCCCCTTCCCCAGCATCTTCAGCATCCGCAAATTAAATTTATGCAATATGCACACCTGCTCTAGTCTTCCTTGATCTTCTAGATGGTGGAGTGATATGATCTGTATCAAAATTTGAAAATCTTTTCCTTTTCAAAATCCCAGAACCCTCAGCTTCATTCTGTTTCTGAGGAGTTACCTCTTCAGCTTCTAATGTCACAGGTTCTGATGCAGGAACCTGGACTTGTTCTTCCTCATCAGATTCATCTCTTAGAATCATCCTTCTTCTTCTCTTTGGTGGAGATTTAGGCACAGAGATAGTTCTTTTCATTTTAGGCCTAGAGGATGTGTCAGATTTTACAACTGGCACCTTTTGAGAAGTACTAGAGGTTGGTTTGGTTTTGGATATGAGAGGTGAGGTTTTGATAGTAGGTGCTGATGGTTGTGGTTGAGAGGATTGTGCCAGTTGATAGTAGATTCTGATAGTAGGCTGTGGTTGAGTATTGGAAGGCTGGATTGGTGGAGGTTGAGAAGTAGTAGGGTGTGTAGGTGCAACATCAGGATATATGGTTGTGTATGTGTGAGGATCAGAATTTACTAAGAATTGTTTGACAGATTGGGGAATTTGGAGGGGTCTTAGGATTTCCTTCTTATTATCAGTAGATAATAAGTCTATAAAAGCCCTTTTGTGAAGTTTAAAGGGTTCAATTAACTTACTAAAGTTTTGAGGTGCATCAGAATGATAGAAACTATATATAAGCTGACAGAATCTAGCAAAATATACTATATTGCTATCCTTTTTCATCATATCACCTATAAAACCCAAAATAGCAGTAGCATAATCAAAATGAGTTTGATTAAGAAGTGCATACCCTATTTGCTGACTTATGATTGCAATAGCATCAAAACATTATTAGTGGGCACGGTAAACGTGCAGTAATTATTGCTCACATGCGGTTACCAAAACAAACACGCAACCCATTAACCAAATGATTATCACTGTTTTTATCTCACTTAATTATTTTCTGATAAAATGACCATTACAGTAAAAACTAATAATGAATCAACCAATTAAAATGTGACACGTAAGCATTAGAGTTTGTATCATAACTTGACTATTATCAGAATTTAACGGTCATCAGAACATGGCTTCTGTACTCAAAAAGTGAATGACTCTTTCTGTGTTTCTTCACACAAATACTGACTGGTTCTTCAGAGTTTAATCATCAGAATATAATCAGAACTTGTCCTCAGAATTTATGCAGATAATACTTAACTTTTTATTAAAAACAACTTAATCACCACAGTAATTTTCATCATTCATGTGGAGTGATAGTGTGTGTATGTGCAAATGATCAAATAAAGATTAAAGTATGATAAACTTCAGTATATCTTAGAAATAAGGCATAACTAAGAAAAATGCTTAAAATCTGTCTTGAATTGTGAAGTCTATCATAGAATAAAGTTATTCAAGAATCCACTTCAACTGTTTGTGCTTATTTTCTGCATCTTTTGAAATTCTTTTGACAATGGCTTCTCAGTGTAAATGAGTTACAACTGTCATCAGAATTTATGATGTTATCAGAATATTTCTCCATTAATCAGAGAATGTGAAAAGTCACCAAGAAAAATTAATTTGCTTTTCTAATGCATATTACTTAATACCAGCAATGCACTTGGATCTTCCTTTTCACATATTTACTCTAGATCTCAAAGGGGTACCTGATTTCAATTTTTCTTTCTTTTATTTTCTTCAGATAGGTGAGGCTTATCAAGCATGTAGTTCATCCTTAAGATTTACTGACATCAGAATTTGACAGATAAGAAGCAATAATCTAGTTTGTGACTTTGTAATAAGATACAGGAAGTAAATTTGACTAAGTTCAAAATCAGAATTTGCTTGTGTTATTGGTTTCCACATAAATAACTAATTCAAACATGGGATACATAGTTTGTTAAAGACTACTAAGTCAGCATCTAACAAGATAATCCTTATTGAATTGAATAGTCACAGAATATTCAAAACACTTTCAGTTTATGGAATCACATCAGATAATAAGCAGTGTTTAATATGTTACAATTTAGGCACAGATTACATTGAGATAAGAAAATCTGTAAACACTGATCATAAAGTATAATGTATGAGAACAAAAACTAAATAGATTTTGAGAAAGAACCTGAAACCATTCCAAGTTCATTTACTAGTCTTGTAAAAGTAGCTTCACATAGTGGTTTTATAAAGATATCTGCTAGTTGTTGATCTGTTGGAACAAAATGCAATTCCACTTTACCTTCCATAACATGTTCCCTTATGAAATGGTACCTAATGCTGATGTGCTTTATCATTGAGTGTTGAACTGGATTTCCTGTCATAATAATAGCACTTTGATTATCACAGTAAATAGGTATTTTAGAAAATTCTAACCCATAGTCCAGTAACTGATTCTTCATCCACAGAATCTGTGCACAACAGCTTTCAGCAGCAATATATTATGCTTCTGTAGTTGATGTGGAAATTGATTTCTGTTTCTTGCTAAACCAAGAAACCAATCTGCCTCCAAGAAATTGGCAACTTCCACTAGTGTTTTTCCTGTCTATTTTGCATCCTACAAAATCTGCATCTGAGTAACCTATTAGCTTAAAATATGATTCCCTAGGATACCACAATCCCAGATCAGCTGTATCATTGAAGTACTTGAAAATTCTTTTCACAACTATTAGATGAGGTTCTCTTGGATCAGCCTGAAATCTTGCACAAAGACATGTAGCATACATGATATCTGGTCTACTTGCAGTTAAATAGAGTAAAGAGCCAATCATACCTCTGTAGTTAGTAATATCTACTGATGCTCTAGTATCTTTATCTAACTTGGTGGCAGTGGCCATGGGAGTTGATGCAGTAGAACTGTCCTGCATTCCAAATTTCTTGAGTAAATTTCTGGTGTACTTGGATTGATTTATAAAAGTACCTTCTTCAATTTGCTTGACTTGAAGTCCCAGAAAATAACTGAACTCTCCCATCATACTCATTTGATATCTTGACTGCATTAATTTGGAAAATCTTTCACAAAGTTTTGTATTTATAGAGCCAAAGAGGATATCATCAACATATATATGTACCAAAAGTAAGTCCTTTCCATGGTTAAGGTAGAATAAAGTCTTGTAAATTGTGCCTCTGTGAAATCCACTTTCCAGAAGGAATTGAGTCAGAGTCTCATACCATGCTCTAGGAGCTTGCTTAAGGCCATAAAGTGCTTTGTCAAGCCTGTAGACATGATTTAAAAATTTTAGATCTACAACACCTGGAAGTTGTTCAACATATACCTCTTCTTCCAATTCTCCATTGAGAAAAGCACTTTCAACATCCATTTGAAAGACTTTAAACTTCTTGTGAGCAGCATAAGCCAAAAAGATTCTTATGGCTTCCAATCAAGCAACTGGAGCAAATGCATAGTCAATACCCTCCTGTTGAGAGTAACCTTTAGCAACCAACCTTGCTTTATTCCTTGTTATTATGCCATCACTGTCAGTTTTGTTTCTGAACACCCATTTTGTACCAACAATTGATCTATCCTTTGGTCTTGGTACTAGGGTCCAGACTTTATTTCTTTCAAATTCATTTAACTCTTCCTGCATTGCTTGCACCCAATCAGCATCTTGAAGAGCTTCTTCCACTTTCTTTGGTTCAGTCTGAGATAGAAAGGAATGATAGAGACATTCATTTATTGTTGTTGTCTAGTTCTGACACCTGCTTCAGGATCTCCAATTATTAAGTCAAGTGTATGTGATTTAGTCCACTTCCTTGCAGATGGAAGTTAATCTCTAGAACTGGATCCTCCCCCATGATCCATGTTGTCTCCAGCAGCATTTTCTGATGCTCCCCCTCAAGTTATACTCTCTGAGTTTCCAGAATTTGAGTTGGATCCTTTAGGAATTGAAGAATTAGAGTTTCGAGAATTTTCAGAATTTGGCTCATCAGAACTTGATGAATCAGAACTTGAAGAGCCAGTGACTGGTTCTGATGCTTCTTGAGAATCTTGAGGTGTGGTATGATCATTAGCTTACTCCCCCTGAACAGGTGCATTTTCCTTTGGAGCAGTTACCACAGTTTCAATGACATCATAATTTAACCCGTCAGAACTTACAGGATCAGGATTTAGGTCATTTGAATTTACAGAATCAGAATTTACATCTTCATTTTCAAATCTCAGCTGATCATGATCATTGAAATCTTCAAGTCCAGTAATCTTCTTATCATCAAAAGATACATTGATAGATTCCATGACAACCCTTGTTCTTAAATTGTAGACTCTGAAGGCTTTTGTGGAAAGTGGATATCCAACAAAAATTCCTTCATCAGCTTTTAGATCAAATTTTGACAGCTGTTCAGGATGAGTCTTAAGAATAAAACACTTGCATCCAAATACATGAAAGTATTTCAGATTTGGCTTCTTTTTCTTCACCATCTCATATGGTGTTTTTTCATGCTTGTTTATGAGTGTGGCATTCTGTGTAAAATAAGCAGTCTGCATAGCTTCAACCCAAAAATTGGTTGGTAGCTTTGCTTCATCAAGCATAGTTCGTGCAACTTCAATAAGAGTCCTGTTCTTTCTTTCTACAACTCCATTCTGCTGTAGAGTTCCAGGTGTAGAAAATTCCTGCTTTATTCAATGCTCTTTGCAGAATTCTTTCATGATTGAATTCTTGAACTCGGTTCCATTATCACTTCTTATTATTTTAACAAAATCTTTGACTAACTTATCCAGCTGCCTGGCATGATCAATTAGAGTAGATGCAGTTTCATTCTTCTTGTGCAAGAAATACACCCAAGTGTATCTTGTGAACTCATCCACTATAACCATAGCATATTTCTTCTTTACAATAGACATGACATTGACTGGACCAAATAGATTAACATGCAATAAGTGATAAGGCTCAAGAATTGAGGATTCAGTTTTGCTCTTGAATGAAGATTTTCTTTGTTTTGCCTTTTGACATGAGTCACAAAGATCATCAGGAGCAAATATTGATTTTGGAAGTCCTCTCACAAGATCTTTCTTTACTAGCTCATTTATGTTATTGAAATTTAAATGAGAGAGTCTCTTGTGCCAATTCCAGCTTTCTTCAATTGATGCTATACTTAACAGATAAATTGCAGAACCATTGTAACACCCCCAGATCCGGGGTCGAGGATCCAGGTCGTCACGGTCTTTCTTTCCACAATATCACTTCACTTAATTAATAATAATAACCTTATGCTGTGACCCCACACTAACACACACCACAACCCGTTATAGTCTCAGAGACGAAATTTAAATAAGTACAAGTCTTTGAATCCGTAATTTAAAAGTTATTACAACCCAAAATGATTACTTGATAAATTTACAGTTAATTGCCATTATCTGCCACAAGTTATAATTATACATAATTGATTCTCAAAAGTAGATGGTCTGATCTACAATAGATCTACCTCTGCAGCTATAGCAGCTACAACATCAACGGGAAGACGCGGAACGCTTCCCACGCGTTTGCGCTGGGTCTGTTGGAGTCTGGCCATCTTTCCTAACTGTTGTTGTGTGATGAAGAAATAAAGCAAGGGTGAGCAGCAAGCCCACCAAAATAATATGTATAATGATTTACAATATATGAGCCTACTCATAATACTCATGAAAGTCTTGGTCAAAAGAAATGAACCAAGTTTGATATCTTAATGCGATGAAGTCGCAAAATATTCAGTATATATACATATATACTTTTCAAAATATTGGAAGTCCTCTTCCATGCATAATATACACAAAGTCCCAGTGTATAACTGTATAAAAATATCGTTGCAAGGTGATCTCATATATCTAACCTTGTCTCAACATTTTTCTGAAAATCTTTGTCATGCATAAGATAATCATTTACTAGATATAAGTTTAAAAGATGAGGTTACCAAATACCCCAATATACTTATATCTTTCCCAATACTACTTGAACTACCACCGTTCAAGTTATAATCAGTTTCAAAAGTTCATCTCATAGATGAGACTACAAGACAAGATTTGAATAGATTCAATCTTTGAAATATTATTGAATGAAATAAAGTTACGAGATACTTTATTTAGTCCCGATATATATATATCCACATATATATATCTCTTAAACATTTCCTGGAACCTCTGTTATGTAAAGTATGAACAGAGTTTGAAACATCCAATGAATTTTGGAAAGGAAAAGAATTTTGGCATAAACCAGATATCTTGCTGATCAGGCAAAGATACCCATAAGTAACCTTTTCTACTAGTAGATGGACGAATTCCCCACTGGTCATCACCCTGGCCGCATTAGGACCTATGCTGGACTGCCACTCAGCCACTTATGCATTTGATGGACTCCCATTGAGCCACTTACACTATCATGGACGCCCACTGAGCCCATGTTGCTTATGCCGACTCAATAGATGGACTTACTTCCCGAACGTTGGGTAAGTAATCAATTCATTTACCAAAACTGTAACCTTGTTGCGAATATAAAATACACCACAGAGCCGGATTCCCCAGGTTTTGAACGAGTATTTAAATCCCCTTTAAAAGGAAGATCTTAAATATAAAAAATGAGTTTTGGGATCCGCTCTAACTTTTAAAAATCATTTTGAAGACTCGAAAACACTTTAAAGAGTGTTTGGAGTAAAGCTGATTTAATGAAGTAAATCAGTCCCCAGAATATTTAGAAAATGACTGAATATTATTATTTAAATAATATTCCCATAAAGAATAATCTTTATAAAAATAATTGAAGTAGAAGTATTAAAACTTATACTTGAAACGAGTATTAAATAACCAAAGATATACTTATATGAAAATATTATCTTTATTTGAATAATCGAAAATAAGTTTGATTATTGACACCTTATTCTTTAATAAAATAAAGAATATACCTCAGCAAATAATCGGAGTCATAGATCCTCAAATGAATATTCAAATAATATTCAATAAATAATATAAAAGAGTCATAAGCCCTCGAATGAATATTCAAATAATATTCAATAAATAATATAAAAGAGTCATAAGCCCTCGAATGAATATTCAAATAATATTCAATAAATAATATAAAAGAGTCATAAGCCCTCGAATGAATATTCAAATAATATTCAATAAATAATATAAAAGAGTCATAAGCCCTCGAATGAATATTCAAATAATATTCAAATAAATAAATAAAAGGAGTCATACGCCTTCGAATAATATTCGAAATAATATTCAATAATAAAATAAAGTTAAAGTTATCGAATAAACCTTATTCGATTAATAGTTTGGAAAACTATAACCATATATATATATAAATATATATATATATATATCCATATCCATATATACAAAATCTACTCGGGATCCTCGACTCCCGGTTTTAGAAAATATTTTCACCTTTGGGTCCCTATACTAAGGGTATATGCAAGTTACCGCTATTCTCTAGCATAGGTATTATCAACTGAACCAACATATATATATTTCAAGAATATGAAACAGGCATGCATATATACCATATCACATGCTACAATATATCGCAAGAATTTGCTAAATAACCAATATGCATTTATCGCAAGATCATGCATATACAAATGTATACATCACAACAACAGTATAACGGATAGAATACTTGCCTGAGCGACTGGGGGTTACGAATGGCTCGGGACGAGTCTGGTAACCTATAAGCAACAAGTAAGTTGGAATTAAACCAAAGTCACTTGTAAATCTATACTTTAACTAACTTAGACTCTAACGCTCGTTTTGCGCTCACTGATTCGCTTAAGTCACTCGGGTACCCTCGGCTCCACCATTTTTAATAATTTAACCTTTACGAGTTTTAAGGCGATTCCTTCGCGAGTGTCTTACAAACTGCCTAACACACTTACCATAAATGTTTCATACTTCAATTAGTCCTTTTTGGTCTTTAACCTATGTTTCAAAGTAAGGCGAGGGGAAATGTTTCGTTCGCAAAACGCCGTTACTTGAAACGGTCGTTTCTCCTAAACCGTGCATCGGAATCGAACGAACTACATATCAAAACGAAGCTCGTAACACGAGCTATCTAGACATGGCAATGGTAATAATCTGGCAGGGGGTTCTCGGGTCCTAATGTTATGCACAAAAACAGTCTAAAGAAAATCGGACGTTACGACGGCTATGTTTACGCGATTTCCCAAATTTAAACCATTCAAAAACCATCACAATTCAACCTCAAATCAATCATACAACCAACATCCATCCAAAACACATCATAACAGCCCCAACCAATTCAAGTTTAACATTCATACTTATGCCTAAGCTTAACTTTAACCATACTTAAGTTCTTTTAATCAAAACAACAACATTTACCAATCCAACAACATCCCAAAACTCACTAATCTCTACATACACAACCATCAAGCCTCTCATGAACTAAAATACTCATATTATGCTCTTAACATTCAATAACAAAGCTTGGTTAAGAGATTATACCTTCCTTGAAGCTTTTTAACACAACATAAGAGCTTTGAATGCCTAAAGAACCTTGATCCTTGCTTGTATAACCTTAATCTTTCATAAAAATTCAAGAAAACTAAAGTTATTTCTTGAAGGTTACTATTCACCATCTTCTTCCTTGATTTATAGAAAAAGATTGGCTTGGAATTAGAAGCTTAAACTTATAGGAAGTATGTAACTATCCATGAGGAAGCTTAGATAATTACCTTGCTAAATAGTAAGTGGTGGAGCTTGGATCTTCAAATTTTAAGAAATGGGCCGAGAGCTAGCTTGGGAAGAAAGATATTTTTGTGTTTTGTTTGATGAAAATGAAATGATTTGCTTGGTTGGTTGATTTTTGTGTTGTTTTTGGTTAATGACTTAATTAACCTTGATTTTGTGTGGTTATAATTCAACCACACTTCCTTCCCTTCTATGTCATGCTTGTGTCACCTTGCACATGTCATTATACTCCCACTTGTCCACACCTTGTGGTTTGATGATGTCACAATCCCTGGCTTCTTGTACAAGCTTGTCTCTTGGTCACTTATTTGTTTTACGGTTCGCTTATCTTTCGTTCTCGTTTATCGTTTGAGGGATCATACTGTTAGGTCCCAATTTGTTTGTAGAAGGGGGGGTTGAATGCAAACAATACCGTTTCGTCGAATAAAATGCGGAATAAAATTGTGAAACAAAATTCAAGTTAAATAAAACTTTTATTAAACTTGAAAGGTGTTACAACTACGGTATCGATTACAAGGGATTAATCTCAAATCAATTATTACAAATTTAGAATAAATTCGACATGAACTTTTTCTATTTTTGTAATTAAAAGATCAAATGCTAAAAGCGATTTGAGATTAAGTTCTAGGGATTTTAATCCGCTAGATAGATATACAAGAACAAGATAAGTAATTCTAGTGGTTTGGATTTAACATTAACAAACTAGAATATTTGATCTTGAATAAGCAGATGGATGATGAAATATTTTTCTTTTGTTCTCTGCTGAGTTCTCTTGTTCTGTATGAATGAATGATTGAATGAATATCATGAATTGCTGCTTCTGCTTCTATTTAACAATCCAACCGAGAGGAAAAGAACTGGAATGACAATCCTTTTTAGCTTGAAAGACTTTCGGTGAGACAATCTATTAGAGCTAGCAAGACAATTAAAATGAACTAGCAAGACTTTCGGTATGACTATTGATTGTCATACCGATTGTCATATTAGTTCAAATGAAATTGTTTTACTGAATTAATAATTGATTTTAATCTAATTTGAAAATTCTATCAATACAATCAACTGAATTAGCAAGACATTCGGTATGACTATCAATTGTCATACCGATTGTCATACTAGTACAATCAGTTGTCTTTTTAGAATTATCACAGATTTTAATCAATTAACATTCTGAAAATCCTCAATATTAATTCTAAATTAATTAATCAATTTAATTCAATTAATCAATAAATTAATCCTTGCAGATATAATTTATTCTCTTAATTAGATTATATGACTTAATTAATTAATAGAGAATTAATACTATCCCTGAGCAGCATCCATTCTTCTGACAATCTTCTGAAAGTCTCTGAGACTTATGAATCAATTCCGTCACTTCAATGCTGACACTCGATGTACTGTCTGGTTCATGAGTGACTAACTTTCGTGACGTTTCTTCATGTCTTGACTTTGTTGTTCTGATTGAATCCTTGTAATAAATGATACCTTGACGAGATCTCTGTCACTTGATTAAATCCACGATCTTGATTTATATCACTGAGGCATGATCAAATTCTTGAACTTCTTCCAGTGAATCTTCAAGTCTGCAGATGAACAATGTTTCTTTATTCTTTGACAGATGTTACTTTGTGAGATCTCTCTGATGCTTGATCCACTATTTACTTATTACAATCTTATTTGAGTTGAGTTAAATACTCGAATAAACGAGTAGGCTATGACATATGCCTTTCAATCTCCCCCTATTTGCTTGTTAGACAATAACAACAAATACCTAGAGGATAACTCAACTAACAAATAAGAAAAAGATATAAACAGTAATGTAAAGTAAATAGCAGAAAAGTTCTGGATTATATTTAACATTTTCCAGATTCCAAATGAAATTTACAAGTGAATACAAGATAGATGTTCCTCTAGCCTGAACATATAACTACATTAGACTATCTTGATTCATAACGCTCTAATCATATTACATTGAGTTTTGAGCTAATTGACTTTAGTTGTCTTCTCTTCTGACTTCACCTTCTTCTAAATCTTGAAGCAATTCCTTGTCAAAAACATGATCCTTTTCTGAAGTGAAGCTTGCAGGTCTGACTGGTTGAACTCCAACTGTCTTCAACTTATTCTTGAGTTGATTGTACCTTTTAACATTCTTCTCACAATAAGCTTGAATCAAGTCAGCAGCTTGAGTCTTCAACATGGATGAATATCCAGCAGTTCTCAAATGATGTTCCATCCAGACCAGATGCTTAGCTGAGTAGTCTTTAAGAGATTGTACATCGAGCTGACAGATTTGAAGACAATCAGACTTAAAGAATCTCACTTGATGAGGATTGTTGACCACTTGAGGACTAGCCCTGCTGGCAAACTCTTTAAGCCTTTCCCGAAGAACTTCATTCAACTCTGAGCTTCTTTTCACTTTGTTTAAAAGAACCCAAATCTCTGACAACGAACGATTCTCAAATAGATGAAGTGACACCTTGAATGATCCTTCACTCTGACAATATACAAAAATGCTCATCTCATTTAGGGATCTATCAAAAGCAGCTGTGATCCTTGAGACTTCAGTCTTGATAGCATTCATGTACATGTCATTGTTAGGATTTGAGATTTCCAGCTTGTCAAGAAGATGTAAGAACTGCCTATCATTGTTAGTGCATAGCTGAGGCATATCGAGTACTCTCCTAGCTTCATCCCACTTTCCACCAATCTTCAGTCTGACATCTCTTCTCCTTTCTTGAGCTTTAATGTCATGAAGACGTTGCTTTTGAAGAGTTTCTGTTCTTTGTATGTCTTTTCTCCTATCAATGATCTGTGAGACCTTCTTGAGTTCAGCTTCTTTTCTTTGCATCTCTGACTGCTCTTTCTGAAATTCTTTCTCAAACCTAGGATCCACTGTATCTTCTTCTTCCCAATCTTCAAAATCACTTTCTTCTTCAGCTTCAAATAACCCATCTTTATCTTCCTGAACTGGTTCAGTGGGAATGTCAAAAATATCGAAGTCATCCTGTTCTCCACTGTAGTAGGCATCATCAGCCTTTCCTTTATCTCCAGCAGAAGTATCTTTTTCTTTCCCTTTGGAACTACTCCCTTTCTTCTCCCCCTTAGTTGAGGGATCCTCTACTGACTTTCCTTTGAAACCTCCACCACTTCCAGAGCCTGATCCTCCACCAGACGGTCCTTCAAAATAAGCTTTTTGTTCTTCATTAGGGCAATGAGAATTCTTGATCATGTAATATAAGTGCTTCATGCCTTCATTTAGATGTTCCATGCCCGTCTCTATCTTTACAAATCTTGAGTTGTCCAGTGAATGATTCATCTCAACGAGGTCTTCAAGAGAAGTCATTCTTGTATGTAGGGAGCAGAAGTTGGATATGTCATCAGCTGATAAATTTGGAGTGTCCTGAATAGAATTGAGCTTTGGTATTACAGTAGTCTTTAAATCTGAGATGTCATTCCTTATGATTGCAAGCTGATTGTCGACAGAGGTGGAAGAAGAAGACCGTTCAACCACTTGTGCTTTGAATGCTTGAGCTTCAGCTTGACTTTTAGCAAGTTCTTCTTTCAGGGCAGCAATCTGAGCTAACAGGTTGACAGTATCAGTGTCTGTGTGTGCTCTCACCTGAAGTTCACTCGTATTTGGTTCACTCATCTCACGTGCATGTGTTTCTCTCAATATGATTGCTCGTGAGGAGTCTTCCAATTGCTGTTCTTGTGTACCTGCATTAAAAATCACCCTAGCCTCTTCAAGAGAGGTCAGTGGTGGTGCAATGGGAATTCGCGAGTCCCGATCCTCAGTCAATGCTATCAAATCTTTTGGAATAGATGTCTGAATTGCTTCAGGGATAGATTGACCGAGTTGCCCTCCACTTTCTCCAGATAAATCTGCGAGTGGAGAATCCCATAAGGGAGCCAGAGTTGTTGGATCTGGGAGGGGAGAAAATGACTCTATTAAAGATGGCGGAGAGTCAGATTTTCCCTCTGAAGCATGTGACTGCTCTTCTGCCGTAACTATGGCAGGCACTGTAACCGACTCTACGTGCACTCCTCGTTGGGTGTCCTGAGTATTATCTGGGGAAGTGTATGGTTCCATTGTGAGTAATGGAATTGTGCTTGACTCAGTACAAGATGCCATGGCCCGATGGCGAATTTCAATAGATGCATCCTGTTGAGAGAATGCCTCTAGTAACTGTTCATTGGCCATTTCAAAGTCCATGTCCTGTTGGGAGGACAAGGATGGGCTTTCAGATGCCTCAGAATAGGTTTTTCTTTTCTTAGGAGGAGGCAGAGCTGAGGGTTCACTCATATTTAACATTGTACTACTTCCTAGTAATCTTCTGGGTAACATTTTAGACAGTGGGGGAGAGGGTGAGATAGAATGAGACTCTGTGTTTGGCTCTATGACCTGGGATTGAAGCTGTGGTTCTACAACTTCATGGTCAGCCCTATCAACCACTGAGGGTCTGTTAACAGAAGTAGGAAGAGAGTGAGAGTGAGAGTGAGGAGTTACTACCTGTAATGGAAGAGCCTGGGTGGCTTGAACCACTGGAGGTTGAGGTCGCTGTTCATGGCCGGGAAGATTAAAAATAGGCAAGGGAATATAATTGGCCATGAAAGCAGATACAAGTACTGGTACTTGCATAAATTTAAAGGTTGTGTCTTGGCGAGTGTAAATCTTTTTGCTAACTGGTGGGGGTTCGGTTACAGCAGAGTTAGCAAAAAGTGCTTTGTGTTCAGGGGTGAGTAGATGATCTGCTATAAGCATAAGAAAACGAGCATAGTAACATGATACCCTACGATTTGTAGAATGATCACGTAAAGCAGAAGTTAGACGTCTCAAGAGAATGGGAAAAAGTAGTTTGCCAAAATTGATCCTTTGATTGAAAACAACCGCAAGACCAATATACTGCAGGGTGGAAGTAATGTTATGAAAATTAGATTTTGTGCAGTTGGCAAACACTTTGGAAAGTGTATCGAAGAATATATCCCATTCAGACACCAAATTCGATTTAGAAAGTTTGGTTAAATTGATCACCCCCTGATAGTGAATGGCATTGAAAAAGTTTGTGATATCATTTTCAGAGGGTAAATTACAGAAATTGTCTAGTGGAAAATTTAAAGCACGATTGACGACTGTTTCATCAACTACATACTGTGTGTTTGCGATGGTGAATGAAAAAGATTTTGAATCATTGGCCACAGTAGAAGTTGTGCAAATCAGTCTAAGTAGATCGACGTTTAAAATCACATTTGATTTAATAGCAGAGCTAACAATCGAATGATCATTTAAAATCTAATCCAAGGCTTAAATTTTTCAACATCACATTTTTCTGGATTGAAATAACCAACTTGATTATGCGCGACAATTTGGAAATTGAGAGCCATTTTTTATAAAATAATAATAAGACACAAGCTTTTCAGAATTTTAAGAATAATATTAAGAAAATTCGAATTAATTAAATTAATTTAATAATTCGAATTAAATTAATTATAATCGAAAAATTTAGAAAGAAATGTATCTCATTAAAATTCTTAAATCACTAACACAGTTTTGACACACCAAAAGACACAAATAAGAAATTAAAATTAAAATGGAATTTGAAGGGGCAAACTGATTTTAATTTGATTTTTGCGTTTTTTATAATAACTTTTATTTTTAAGAAAATTTCAGCAGCACCTCTTTATGTATATACTTGTATGTATATATCACAAAGTGATGATTTAGTGTGCTGAGTAAAAACTCGAGCAAGGAAATAACAGGTTTTGGTTTGGTTCTTGTTCGAGGAGAGAGAAGAGAGAAAAAAGAGAGTGAAAAATTGTTCAAAATTCTTGAAAATGAACTGTTATGTTGAAAATGATTTAACATAACACAGCAAAAGCCTTATATAACAGCTGGTATGACAATCCGGGATTGTCATACCGATTGTCATACCAGGCAAAAGAAGGAAAAGAAACAAATAAAAATAAACAACTGGTATGACAATCTGATAGTCATACCGATTGTCATACCAGTACAAAATAAAACAATATAATTCTGATATTAATTTTATTACTGGCATGACAATCAATAGTCCTACCGATTGTCTTGCCAGTTATAAAATTAATCTGACATTAAAATAAGCAATCAATATTACTAAAATGACTTTCAGCAAGACAATTTCAATTGTCTTGCCGATTGGCTTTCTAGAATAAGATAAAATAAGCATTAACAGATTTATATTTACATGTTTACTGAAATGATTTTCAGCAAGACAATTTTAATTGTCTTGCCGATTGTCTTTGCAGTAGAAAAAACAACATGAATATGTACAGACAACTATTAATGTACTGAAACTTTATTACAAAATAGTAAAACTGAAATAAATACTTAAAATTTTTACAGAAAATAAAGACAATATTTCAGAATTAATTATTTTTATTCCAAAAATAGATTTCTGTTGAATTTTAGCAAATAAAATTCATAGAAAAATATTTTTAGAGGAAATAAAATATTCTGAGATATTTTAAATTAACAAGTAGAGTAAATAACATAGATAAGATAATATATATTACATAGAAATAAGCAAGAAATATGATAAAATGATAAAATAAATTTGCAAATGAATTTTTCATTTATGAAAAATTCATTTGTAAATTCATTCAAGAACAGATTCCAGATATTAATTAAATTAATCACAAAAACTATTTAACATGCCCAATTTACCAACTAATCTGGTAAATGTGGATTCGTCAAGTGGTTTAGTGAAAATATCTGCTATTTGTTCTTCTGTTGGAACAAAAAATAGTTCAACAGTACCATTCATGACGTGCTCTCTAATAAAATGATACCTGATGTCAATGTGCTTTGTCCTCGAGTGCTGCACAGGGTTGTTGGTGATGGCTATTGCACTTGTGTTGTCACATAAAATAGGAATCTTGTTCAATACAGAGCCATAGTCTCGTAGTTGGTTCCTAATCCACAAGATCTGAGCACAGCAGCTTCCAGCAGCAATATATTCAGCCTCGGCCGTTGAGTTGGAAACTGTTTGCTGTTTCTTGCTGTACCATGAGACTAGCCTGCTTCCTAAGAATTGACAACTTCCTGAGGTGCTTTTCCTATCAACAACACTTCCTGCATAATCTGAATCTGTATATCCGACAAGGTTAAAACCAGATTCTTTAGGGTACCAAATACCTAGATTTGGTGTTCCCTTAAGATATCTTAAGATTCGTTTAACAGCAACGAGATGAATATCTCTAGGATCCGCTTGGAACCTTGCACATAGGCATGTAGCATACATAATATCTGGTCTACTTGCAGTAAGATAGAGTAACGAGCCAATCATACCTCTGTAGCTTGTGACATCTACCTTAATGGAGTTTTCACATGGTCCAAGCTTGACAGCTGTAGTTGATGGAGTCCTTGCTGATGCAGAATCCTCCAGATTGTATTTTTTGAGGAGTTCCTTGAGATACTTGGATTGACAAATAAATGTTCCGTCTAACCTTTGATTTACTTGTAATCCAAGAAAGAACTTCAGCTCTCCCATCATGCTCATTTCAAACTTGCTGTGCATTAACTTAGCAAATCTCTTACAGAGATTATCATTAGTAGACCCAAATATTATATCATCCACATAGACTTGGACTAATATAGTATCATTCTTATGTTTTTTAGAAAAGAGAGTTTTGTCTATGACACCTCTAATAAAGCTATTTTCAATAAGAAATTCAGAGAGAGTGTCATACCATTTTCTTGGTGACTGTTTTAGCCCATAGATAGCCTTGAAAAGAAAGAAGACAAAATCCATATGATCTGGATCTTCAAAACCAGGAGGTTGCTCTACATATACCTCTTCATCCAGCTTTCCATTCAGAAAGGCGCTCTTGACATCCATTTGATAAACTTTAAAGTTTGAAAATGCTGCGAATGCCAGAAATATCCTGATGGCCTCAAGTCTAGCCACTGGAGCATAGGTTTCATCATAATCAATACCTTCAGCTTGAGAATACCCTTTAGCTACCAGTCTTGCCTTGTTTCTTGTAACCACACCATCTTCATCTAGTTTATTCCTGAATACCCACCTTGTACCAACAGCTTTCTTGTGTACAGGCCTAGGTACCAGTTTCCAGACTTGTTGACTTTCAAACTGATTGAGTTCATCTTGCATAGCAATCACCCAATCTGGATCAGTTAGTGCTTCTTCAATTTTCTTAGGTTCCATCTCAGAAAGAAATCCTGAGAACAGACACTCATTTTGAGTAGCACGTCTAGTTCTGACTCCAACATCTGGATCACCAATAATCAACTCAAAAGGGTGAGCTTTATTCCAGACAGTCTGTCTTGGAAGATTTGATCTTGATGATTCGCCTTGAAATTCATTGTGATGTTGTGTCCTACTAGATGATCCTTCAGCATCTCCCCCTGAGTTGTTGCCATGTTGACTTGAAGATTCTCCGTCAGTAGCAGTGGTATCTCCATTGTTTCCAGAGTTTCCATCACTATTACCTTGAGTATTATCAGGATTAACAGGTTCTTCAACAGCAACAACCTCAGGTTCTTGACCATGTTCTGACTCTGAATCTGACGTATCATCAAACTTCAGTTTCTCAGAAGGATCTTCAGTTTGGATACTAGGGAGTTTAGTGTCATCAAATGTAACTATTGACACTTTCAGTTACTTTGTGTTGATCAATGATATACACTCTATATGATCTTCTTCCATATCCAACAAAAATACCCTCATATGCCTTTGCCTCGAACTTACCACGACGATCATCTCCATCCTTGAGCACGAAGCATCTGGCACCAAATACATGAAAGTATTTGATAGAAGGTTTCTGTTCATTCAAAATCTCATAAGGAGTTTTCATGAAGTCTTTGTTGATTAGAGTTCGATTCTGAGTATAACATGCAGTATTGACAGCTTCAGCCCAAAAGTACATTGGAAGACCTGATTCATTTAACATCGTTCTTGCAGCTTCAATCAATGTACGATTCTTCCTTTCTACCACTCCTATTTTGCTGAGGGGTTCTAGGAGCTGAAAATTGTCTGGTAATCCCTTTGTCTGTACAGAATCCATTTAGAAGTGCATTCTTGAATTCTGTTCCATTATCTGACCTTATTGCTCTAACAGGGACGTTAGAATCTAACTCAATCATCTTGATATGATCAATCACAACTTGTGGTGTTTCATCCTTAGAGTGAAGAAATAAAACCCACGTATACTTGGAATAGTCATCAACTATCACAAGACAGTAACACTTCTTTGACATAGAAAGGATATTAACTGGACCAAATAAATCCATGTGCAATAATTGCAGAACACCAGTTATGGAAGATGTGTCAGTGCCTTTGTGACTTGCTTTCTTTGACTTTCCTTTCTGGCAAGCCTCACATAGTCCTTCTGGAGAGAATTCCAGCTGAGGCAGACCTCTTACCAATTCTCTTTTGACAAGAGAATTCATTGTCTTGAAATTGAGATGGGAAAGTCTCTTGTGCCATAGCCAACTCTCATTTGACGATGCTTTTGCATAGAAACAATTGACTTCAAGATTGCTTCCAGAGTTCATGTCAGCTACGAACAGATTTCCTTTCCGTATTCCCATTAAGGAGGGTTTTTCACTTTTCTTGTGCAGAATCTGACACTTCAGCTTGTCGAATAAAACATTGTAGCCGTTGTCACAGAACTGACTAATGCTAAGCAGATTGTGTTCAAGTCCTTGCACAAGATATACATTTTCAATGATAACATTTCCAGCTTGCAAACAGCCATATCCCTCCGTTAAACCTTTGCTGTTATCTCCAAAGGTAACCACTGGGCCAGCTTTCTCAACCACATTTGATAGCAGGGCTCTATCTCCGGTCATATGTCTTGACGATCCACTGTCAAGAATCCACACTACCGGTTGTACCTGTTTAATGCCCTCTTTTCTTGACGATGAGGTGCTTGCATCACTAGCCATGAGAGCAAGATTCCCAACTTCTTCGTCTTCACTGTCAGTATCATCCCAACTTCTTCCCTTTGCCAGGTACGCCCTTTCAGATTTACTCTTCTGATTAGAATCATAAGAGTTCTTCCTTGCTTGTTTTGGCTTCCTGCATTCTGTGGCAAAGTGTCCCAACTCATTACAGTTGAAGCATCGAATGGTGCTTCGATCAACCATCCCTGTTTTATACCCACCACTGCTGGTGTTAGAGGATGAAGATCCACCTTTCTGGAATCTGTTGTAGTTGGACTTGTACTTGAACTTGGGATTCCTTTTGAATCTGACATTTGAGAATCTTTTGACAATCAGGGCCATTGACTCATCCTCCAATTGCTCCAGTTCTTCCAAGGAATAATAATCATCTCCTGATTGATTTGTAGTAGGTGAATCAAATTCTGCTACTATCACATTATCTTCAACCTTGGAAGACTGTACCATTCTATCTGACTGTTGAGATTGTTGTTGATATAGTGGTTGTTGTTGTTGTTCATCAGCTACCAGAGCAGTAGACGTGCTGACCACTCTTCCTTTCCCGTAAACTTCCTTCTGCTGAATCTGCTCCAACTCATAAGTCTTTAACACACCATATAGCCTTTCCAAAGAAATCTCACTCAGATCTCTTGCTTCTCTTATGGCAGTGATTCTATGTTCGAGATGAGTTGGCAGTGTTAAAAGGAACTTTTTATTGACCTCCCTGATGGAATAGTATTTACCATTAATGTTCAGGTTGTTGATCAATGCATTGTACCTCTCAAACACTTCAGTGATTCCTTCTCCTGGATTGGATTTAACGTATTCATACTCACAGGTTAGGATTTCTAGTTTGTTCTCCGTAACTTCCTCTGTGCCTTCATTAATAATCTCAATAGTTTCCCAGATATGTTTAGAATCTTTACAATTCATCACATGTCTGTTCATTAGGGGATTAAGGGAATCTACTAAGATTAATTGAAGGCTAGCATCCAGGGAAGCTTCTTCTATTTCAGCAGGAGAGAAGTCCTCAGGATCCTTCACATAAGTTCTCGCTTTGGTGATCACCACATCATTCTCTATTACCTCTGGTTCAATAACCATAGGAATTTTTGGACCCTTCTTCAACACTTGCAAATATTTGGGATTAGCAACCTGTAAAAACAGTAGCATCTTCTTCTTCCACATCACATAATTTTCTTTATCGAAAAGTGGAATTTTAACGGTTCCAACTTTTTGTGTAGTCATTATGAATTTTTGAGTGAATAAAAATTCAAGAAGTGAAAGAAACACAAAAGTCTAGGATCTTGATTTGTACGTTAATCAGAAGGCTCTGATACCAATTGTTAGGTCCCAATTTGTTTGTAGAAGGGGGGGTTGAATGCAAACAATACCGTTTCGTCGAATAAAATGCGGAATAAAATTGTGAAACAAAATTCAAGTTAAATAAAACTTTTATTAAACTTGAAAGGTGTTACAACTACGGTATCGGTTACAAGGGATTAATCTCAAATCAATTATTACAAATTTAGAATAAATTCGACATGAACTTTTTCTATTTTTGTAATTAAAAGATCAAATGCTAAAAGCGATTTGAGATTAAGTTCTAGGGATTTTAATCCGCTAGATTGATATACAAGAACAAGATAAGTAATTCTAGTGGTTTGGATTTAACATTAACAAACTAGAATATTTGATCTTGAATAAGCAGATGAATGATGAAATATTTTCTTTTGTTTTCTGCTGTGTTCTCTTGTTCTGTATGAATGAATGATTGAATGAATATCATGAATTGCTGCTTCTGCTTCTATTTAACAATCCAACCGAGAGGAAAAGAACTGGAATGACAATCCTTTTTAGCTTGAAAGACTTTCGGTGAGACAATCTATTAGAGCTAGCAAGACAATTAAAATGGACTAGCAAGACTTTCGGTATGACTATTGATTGTCATACCGATTGTCATATTAGTTCAAATGAAATTGTTTTACTGAATTAATAATTGATTTTAATCTAAATAATAATTCTATCAATACAATCAACTGAATTAGCATGACATTCGGTATGACTATCAATTGTCATACCGATTGTCATACTAGTACAATCAGTTGTCTTACTTAGAATTATCACAGATTTTAATCAATTAACATTCTGAAAATCCTTAATATTAATTCTAAATTAATTAATCAATTTAATTCAATTAAACAATAAATTAATCCTTGCAGATATAATTTATTTTCTTAATTAAATTATATGACTTAATTAATTAATAGAGAATTAATACTAACCCTGAGCAGCATCCATTCTTCTGACAATCTTCTGAAAGTCTCTGAGACTTATGAATCAATTCGTCACTTCAATGCTGACACTCGATGTACTGTCTGGTTCATGAGTGACTAACTTTCGTGACGTTTCTTCATGTCTTGACTTTGTTGTTCTGATTGAATCCTTGTAATAAATGATACCTTGACGAGATCTCTGTCACTTGATTAAATCCACGATTTTGATTTATATCACTGAGGCATGATCAAATTCTTGAACTTCTTCCAGTGAATCTTCAAGTCTGCAGATGAACAATGTTTCTTTATTCTTTGACAGATGTTACTTTGTGAGATCTCTCTGATGCTTGATCCACTATTTACTTATTACATTCTTATTTGAGTTGAGTTAAATATTCGAATAAACGAGTAGGCTATGACATATGCCTTTCAATTACATTGACTTTCTAAATTCATATACATTGAATTAATTGAATTAAGTATAAAATATAAATTGTACAATTCATTTTATTTAAATTTATGTGAATAAAAATTTAATCAAAAGTTAATTTTGTTTGCTACCGAAAATTCTCTATAAATTAATAATTATTAATTTATCGATTAATTAATACCTCTTTAAATTAATAGAATTATCCGGTCCCAACTATATTAATTTATAGAGGTTTTACTGTAGTATCAAAAGTGGTAATTTAATTGAAAATTATATATTAGTTTAATTATCAAATTTAACGGGAATTATTAAGATCACTAAAATCTTAATAAATATTAAATAAATAACTTAAAATATGTGTTCGAGAATTAAAATTTATTTCATTAAGTTCCAAACATTTTTCTTAAATTATATTACAACCAAATGAAAAGTTATGAATTTATAGTATTTTAGATGATTTTGTGGCATTTTTAAAAATTTATCTAGTAATTATTTTTATTTAAATAAAGAAAATGACTACAAAACTAAAAAAATAATTAGTAGATTAATTTTTAAAAATCTTACAATATTATCTAAATTACTATAAATTCATAACTTTTTATTTATTTGTAATAGAATTTAAGAAAAATGTTTAGAACTCCAAAAAATATTATTTTGTTTTCTCGTGAATAAATATTTAAATTTTAAACTTTTATTCACAAAAGGAGAATTTGAAAATTAATTAACGAAGATATTCGATCACGACACGTTAAATTACGTATAAAAGTCAAGTATTACCAATAATTTGGAATTGAGGGAATAACAAATTTGAATTGATTCTGTATTAATAACTATAATGAGCCTCTCAAATTATTCTTAATAATATAAATAAAAATATCAAAAATACTAATTATTGAGTTTGTTTGCGATTTTATAATATTTAAAACTATTTATAAAAACATATTATTGACCCGGTTTAATATAAAATAAAATAAAATTCAAACTAAATATAATTAGTTGGATTTGATAAATATAATGAGTTTTAAGATAAAATAAAATTGAATTCGAATTAAAGACCATACATATACTATTGATTTAAGTTAAAATTTATTTTTTAAGTAAAAAATTAATAATTTTTCGTAAACATGCATAAAATATCAATAATACTATATTTTTTAATTAATAGCATTATTTTTCCAAGCTTAAATAGCTTTAAATAAAAATATTAAATATTTATATGTGTATATGTTAAATTTTTTGAATAAAATAAATTCAAATCTTAAAAATTTCAATTTAATTTAAATTTTAAATAATTATATAATATTAAAAAAATCGGTACATGTCGCGCATCGCGCACCAGTTCTAAACTAGTATAAAAAAATACACGTCACAATTTACAATCTATGAGAATAAAATAATTACACTACCTATCTAAGGGAGGCGTCAGAGAGAAACAAGTGACGTGTCATCCGTTGAGCGGCCCCCACGTACATGATTAGTGATGGCGCGGCGTAGGAATTCTGGCGTTTATCTACGAAACGTTATCACATTTATCATCATCATTTTTTTTGACAAATGCAGAAAGTTCTCATTAAATTTAATATAGTACAGTCGGGACAAACCCTCAACTATCGATACAACCAGCTGATAAAACAAATAACATACTAAAAACAATTAGATGATTTGTTTTCTGATCATTTAACACATATAATTTAAAAATTCTTAAAATTAAAACGAAATCAAAGACATCACAAGCGATCCAAATTGCAGCAGCATCTCTGAAAATAGCAACATCGCAATTGACCATATCACATAAAAATTATGGTTAGCCCAGTGTTCAGAAACACCAATCGCATAAAATGAGATTGGAGAAGCGGCACCCCAGCTATCTACATGCCGGACACCAGCTATAGACATGCCGAAGACACCCCAGCTATCTACATGCCGGATACCAGCTATAGACATGCCGAAAGTATAAACCCAAAAGATGAACAATCTTTAGTTGTGAAAGATGAGCTCTTGTAATAATCACCACCGTCCCAGATCCGATACAGGCTTTGCAGATCACCAAAAATATCAATAAATTCGTCCTCAACAGATTTATCACCAGATAAACCCAACCATGACTAAATAAAAATATAACAAACACTCCAAAAGGAGAGATAAAACACACACTCCAAAAGGAGAGACACACAAACACCCAAAAAATTGAATTTTATTGAAAGGAAATAAACGAGAATAACAGAATATAAAGGGGTTGGGGCTTTCCACGGGAGAAAACCAGTGGAAGCCCCTCGATTTACTTGAAAATAGACAAACCCTAACAGAGAGGATGAAAGAAGGGAGGCCGCTAAGCGTAATGTGTTTTTCTCACCGGAAAGTAGATTTAATCTACTTTTTTATCATCATCACTTTAATTCGATGATAAAATTAATATCCAATTTTCGTCAATTAAAAAAGATAAAATATCCAATTTATCTTCAGAAAATTAAAATATTAAAAAAATATGTTAAACGGTTGAACTACTATATATTGCCTCTCTCTCTATATATATCTCCTCTTCACGCAATCTCCATTCCACTCGCTTCTCCCCCTCTTCCTGCAACTTTACTCTGCTCTCCCTCCCTCCCTCTTTCTCTCTCTACATACATATATTTATCTTTACACATCTCTCTTAAAATATCACCCATTCTTCTTCTTTCAACACACACAACACAGGTGTTTTTATTCAAGGCCGGCAATCATATCGATTGAATCTCTCTGATTTCGTTTAATCGCGACATTCATCTCTATATATTCCGGTAAGAAATCTCTCCTTTTAGCTTTTTTATAACATCTCTCTCTCTCTCTCTCCCTCCCTCTCCCCCCCTCTCTCTCTCCCCCTCTCCCCCCTCTCTCTCTCCCTGTATTCATGTGTATTAGATCCTTATGAATAAAATTAAATTGCGAGTTAAAGAAAAACAAATTAATTTGATAGGACTTTGAGCTTAAATTTGTATTTATAAGTGGGGAATAGTTGTGCACCTAACTTGATACCTGCTTCTTTAATGTAATTTATTTGCTAAGACGCGTTGTCGAAATTGAAACTCTATGCCCCCTCTTTTTTATGTTCACAGTAAGAAATGTTTATGAACCTTGTCTGAATTCTGATCAAACTCAGTTTCGAGAAACTTCCTAGCACCACAAATTACACCCGTATTATATTTTGCCAATTACATTAATTTGAATACCTGACTGAACCTTTCAGCTGAAGTTCATCTGTTGGATTCTTAAAAATTAAAATTGTTGTAAAAACCCAATGTCCCTAAACAAGACACTGAATATACGCGGCTATTGAGTCTCGGGTTCTTGATCTATTGTTTGATTGATGTTTATTTGGATGTAAGTGTTAGGATGGGAACGAGTGACCCACCTCAAGACTTCTGACCTATTTGATGATTGAATCTGTTTTTTAGTGCATTGAATTATTAGCTATACTGGATGGTGGAACAAAACTCGGAAGCATGACCAAAATGATCACCCTTTAATTTTCATTTAATTGGAACTTTCGTTGCTAGTTAACTTTTAAAGCCGGAAAATAAAGATCTCCGTTGTTCAGTATTATCTAATCTTTCTTTACTGTAAATCCTTGATAACTTTATGAGGACATAGGACTTTATTGAGATGATAGAAACTTTGTTAATGAAGTGTATCTTAGGTAGTCGGTTCATTGCCCGAGCCCCGAGCTATTCTATTTTATTATTTGTTTTGGTATTTTTGCCTTCTCCATTGGCTTATGCCTTTCTCTTCCAGAAAGATTTCCTACACGCGATTCCTTTCTTCTAGTTCTTTTATTCCTCTAAAGACAAAGAAAATATAAATTTTATTGCTAGACCTAATGATATTATTATAGCAACCAGAATAATGATATAGCAACCACAATAATGACATACTCCTATTTCTTTCTATACCATTTGTCAATTTCTAAGCTAAAATAAGAACTGGGTAAGTTGGTTAATAGGAATTATGTCAATCTTAGAAATGAAGAAATTCTTGTTCAATATAACAAGCACTTGTGTAACAAATTCCCAATCCTGCCACAAAATATTCGCATATTTCTTCAACTATAATATCTATACAACCTTAATCTAATGCTACAAGCGGATATGTGGTTTGACAACAGTATACGATATGACAATATCTCTCAAATAGTAACTTCAATGTTTTTTTTTTAGTTTGTTATTTAATTTTCTGCCTGCAAGTTACTTCCCTCGTCTTATTTTTGAATGGGAAATATTTGTTAGTTGGTATATTTAGTATTTTAAGTAGTTGCAGTCAAGCATGAGCTATTCTAACGTTTTCCCATCTAATCTTCTAGGAACAAATTTTGATACAGGATAGTTGTGAATGGTGGATCAAATGGCCACAGAGCAATGTTTACAAGAGGCTTCAAATATGGGTGACTGCAGTGAAAATAAAGGAACTTCCCAACCAAAATGTAAATCAGGCTCCAATATGGAGGACAGGGCCGAACAAGGTATAACCGAATGTTTTGACTGCAACATCTGTTTAGATTTTGTGCACGATCCAGTTGTAACCCTTTGTGGCCACCTCTATTGTTGGCCTTGCATTTACAAATGGATTCATTATCAGAGTGTTTCTACTGAAAATATTGACCCTCAGCAGCCACAGTGCCCAGTATGCAAGGCGGCAGTTTCAATGGAAACCATAGTTCCACTCTATGGTCGCGGCCTATCTTCTAAACCTTCGGAAACTAAAGCTTCACATCTAGGTTTGGTTATACCACAAAGACCTTCCACGACCAGATGTGGGAGCCACACTCATACACCTACTCCAACTATACGGCCTGCTCAGCAACTGCATTATCGCCAGCATCGACATCATGTGCAACCATATTATTCTTTCCCAGATAGCTATAGCACTACACCGATGCTCAGCTTAAGTAGCACAACTGCAACGAACCCAGTGGTAGGGGTGTTTGGAGAAATGGTTTATGCAAGACTGTTTGGAAACTCAGAAACAACATTTTACAACCCAAACTCTTACAATATAATTATTAACAGTAATCCAAGGTTTAGAAGGCATGTGATGGAGGCTGATAAATCACTAGGCAGACTTTTGTTTTTCCTGTGCTGTTGCATGGTCTTGTGCCTTCTATTGTTCTGATCTTCATTTCTTGTATTCCTCATGTACAATGTAAAATGAAAAAGAAACATACATTATATATTTTACCTTATGTACACATCCGGGCTATTTAATGTAATAGACGAATATATAATATAGATATGAATATATATGATGAGTCTAGCTTTGCATTACTATATTGATACACTCGGTGGCGGAACTTGGACAAAAATTTAAGGGCTGCCTAATTTTTTTTTTCTATATAGAATCTATCCTTTTTCTATTTTTTCACAAGGTGCAGATTTGTATTATAAGTATGAATAAATATTATCTTTTTACTGTTTTCCCGTGAATCTCAAGGACCCTCTCGCCATCGGATACACTGTCTGCACATTCTCTTAAAAACTTGATAACTTGATAAGATTAAGTATTCATTAGTAGTAGTAGTAGTTATCATCAACAAGAATAGTACGGTTTGTTGATGACTCGAGTTGATGTTACGTAAACTTTATTAATGTTTCAGGAGGGCGGTGACGTTTGGTGTATATGATAGGCCAATTGAAAATATTAGTCAGGAAATGACTTCTATCTACTATTTGTATGTATCACTGTCACTGACCTTAGCCCGTGTTGTAGAATTCGGCCGAGTCGCCGATTAATCGGCCGATATATCGGCGAAACTGATGATTACGATCTTATTTGACTGAATCGCTGCCTAACCCGGTTTAAATAATATCGGGTCGAAACTCGGGTCATTCCCGTAAAATCGGATCTCTGGGCTAAAAAAAGAATTGTACTTTTCGCCGATAAAACCCTTTCTGCCGCCTCTTTCACATCCATTTCTTCTTTCAATTTCATTTGGGTCACCGAAAAAGTTCAAAGGAAGTTTAAGATCCAAGAAAGAGCAGAAGAAGTTGAGTTCTGCTGGATATGAAGCGAGACTGAAGAGTTGTTGAGACCGCGACGGAAGATGCGTTGAAGATGCGTTGAAGATGCGAGAACGCGAGATGAAGGAGGAGGATGGAGAGCCTATTGTTTATAGATTGTTGTTGAGAGTGAGGGGATGGTTTGCTTCCGAGAGGCTTGTGAATTCTGTAGAAAATAATGTTTGTGAATATGTGAAATTATGTTTTTTTATTATAGTTTTTAGTTTTGCAACTTCCGGTTTGTTCCATACATTGGTTGGGGAATATTGAATGTTTATAAAAATTATTATTATTATATATATAATTATATATTAATATAAATTACTTCCGATTTTGTTACCGATTAATCCTTCCGAGTAATCCCCGATTTTTCGATTAATCAATGATCACGTAACCGATCTTCCCCGATTTTCGATTTTTGTAACACTGACCTTAGCCGGTATCACTGATGTTAAGGCCTCATTGTAAGGTAGATTTAAACGCAAACGTAGAAGAAGTTTCATTTGCTCTAGATTTCAATATGTTCTATGTCTTGATTTTTAATAATGTTTCGCTTAATGTCTTGATTTTATAGCTTTTGCCTTTTGCCTTCTTGAGGTCATGGGATCATTATTCAGCACGATTGCATAGTTTAAGTGATTAAAATTTTATCATTATATGTTGTTCAATCCAATGAACGGTAACATAAATAAATGGTTCACCGCAACTCGAATTCCAACAATCACTAGTTAAAGAAAACCATGCCATCATAATCACGAAAAAATTCAATTAATTGCGCTTGTTGACTATAATATTGTTTTTGTGCGTGACGTTTAAGTGTGTTCCTAGGAATTCTTTTAAATGTCAGGTTTATTGATTCTTTCATCATGTGCTCTAAATTCGGACTTTCACCGTGAGAAAAAGGTAACTCGTCTAGTGTAACATAAGTAGCAAAAGATACGATCATATTATCTCTACTATATTGGAAAGGCATACCTCCACCGGGAGACGATGTCACGAAACCACCAATTTGTGTTTGTTGCGGTGATTCTCCGCGTGCTTCTCCATTTTCGTGACTTTGTTTCGAAATTCTGTGATGCATTTTCAAGTGTCGATCAAGTGAACCTGTGCCGGCACCTTTAGAGTGAAGAAACGGAGATTGATTTCGACCACTTTAAATACAAAGCAAACAAAGACATTTAAATTTGTTGGGATCTTCCGGTGTTTCTTGTCTCGAAAAATAATTCCAAACATGCGAGAAATGTTTCGAAGAAGTACCAGAGCTCCCTGCAAAATTTTAATTTAAAAAGATTAGCAAAGTATTCGAATTTTATTCAAAATATGTAAAAGAACACAAAATTCTGAAAATCACAAGAAACCTTCGAACATAAAATAAAAAATTCGAACATAAAAATTTTCGGTTCTTTTGTTTCAAAATAACACATATAATCGATTGTTAAAAAATATATTTTCATTTGTTTAAAAAAATCACAAAATACATAAAAAAATTAAAAAAAACACAAATTTATAAGTTTACGGAAACAAAAATATAATATATAAATACACGAATTTAGAATTTTTACCGATTTCTATATTGGGTCGAGGGGATCGCATCGTATTTGCTTGACTCGAGCCTTAAGATGATTGTGTGCCCCTCCCTTCTTACATTTACTTGTAAATGCTTGTCTGAAAAATTGTAAGGTTTTTTGAAAAACTCGCCGGAAAATAAGTAACCTCGCCGAAAATTTTATTGTGGGACAGTGATATAATTCAGTATGTGATTTGCTTGTTTAAATCGTGACTTGTAATTGTGACTATGTCTGTGACCGAGTGTGTGAATGACTGGTTGTGTGAATGTGGGACTACGTTGCTGACTTGCAGTTGCAGAAGAATTGAAGTGAGAAAGAAAGAGAGAGATTAATAGTGGAGAGAGATTTATAGGCAACATGAATGTTGGAATTGAACCGTTGCAATTAACCGTTGTGTGTGTGGTGGCAGGTGACTGTGTTGCATTACAGTTGCATGCGACCGTTCTGCAAAGTGAAGAACGACGCGCGTGGTAGGGACTCGCGGGCCGAGCCGGTTAACCGCGGTCCGAGCCGTGTCAGTTTGCGCCTTTGAGTTCGTTGTCTATTTATGCGGGCCGGACCGATTTCGGTTTCATGAATATCTATTCGTGTTCGGTTCGTTACAATTACCGGTTTGTGCCGAATATTGAAGCGGCACGTGACGAGGCGACTTATACGAATTTCTGGCGAGGCGAATCGCGATCGGGCCGAGCCAAACCCTTTGTTAGGACGACTCTAATCACTGACCTTAGCTGGTATCACTGATGTTAAGGTCTCATCGTAAGGTAGATTTAAATGCAAACGTAGAAGAAGCTTCGGTTGCTCTAAATTTCAATCTGTTCTATGTCTTGATTTTTAATAATGTTTCTGCTTAATGTCTTGACTTTATAGTTTTTGCCTTTTGCCTTCTTGAGGTCATGGGATCGTTATTCAGCACGATTACATAGTTCAAGTGATTAAAATTTTATCATTATATGTTGTTCTAGATTATTGGTTCGACTATGACACAATGTGAATATCTTAAGACAAATTCGAGAGATATTCTTGTTATTATAAATCATATTAGTTAAATTTATTTTTCTACTTATTTGATAATTATTTGCTTTTGAATTATTTAAAATTTAAATAGTTTATACGTTCTAAAAAATAGATTTAAATTATTTCAAATTTAAATGATTTATATGTTCTAAAAAAATAGATTTAAAATAAATAGGTTGTGTAATAGAGACTTAAAATAAATGTACCATAAAACCATATTTAAATTAAGACCGTGATATGAAAAATATTTTAAATTATTATGTGGTATTTTTGTTTTAACATGAACTATTATGTGATTTAATTTTGATAGATCATATTAATTATTGTAAGAAGATCTTTCACCATTACAAAACAAAAAAAATTATATCATTCAGCCACAAATGATATTATTCATTTATCATTCAAATTTCTGATTAGTTCCGATTCATTTAACATTTTAAATTATACAGATATATTTTGGGAATAAGCTAGGGCTGGGTCCGGTGTTTTTGTTTGGATACAAAATTTCTGTCCAAGTATAGGATCTGAGTTCTGGAATGGGCTCTGCCCATGAAGTTTTTGTGGGCTTTGCCTTGCTCATCCATAGTATTTAAATCTATATAATAACCGTAATTTGATATTTTTTTTGGTTAGTTTGGTTATTCATATTTTTTTTAATTAAGTGATCATGACTATTAGATTCAAATCTATACTAATCTATAATAATCGAACATGGCTATAATTTGTAGTTTGGTTAACCCTGTTTTTGGTTATCCCTTTCGATCACGACCAACAGATCTCTTAACCAAATGATCATAACCGTTATATTCGAATGCTAAAAAAAATAAACCAACCAAGCTTACAGGTTCGAATCCCGCCAACAACAAATATTTATATTATTATTTATAAAATTACAAATAAATTTCTAGGTTCGAATACTGCCAATAACAAACATTTATATTAATATTTATAAAAAAATACACCAACCAAGTTCAAAAGTTCGAACCCCGCCAACATCAAACATTTAATTATTATTTATAAATAAGGTTAATGGTTTAAATCTCATCGACCACATACTATTTTATACTATACTATTTGATTTAACTTAAAATTAGACACAATAAAATTATAATTATATTGTTATTAATTTACGTATTTAATTATTTATATTAGAATTTCAATAAAATCATATAAAATAAAAATAAAAAAAATCTATATATTAACGGAACCCGTGCATCGCATGGGTTTTAAGCTAGTACTATTTAAATACTAAAAGGATACATACTACTCAAACTCCAGGTTCGAAACACGCCAACAACAAATATTTATATTATTATATTTTTTTGCTAAATAAATATTTATGTTATTATTTATACAAATATTTATGTTATTATTTATGGCGTCTGTATATCCCAAACAAGGTTAAGATTTTTGTGTGGTGGCTGTGTCGAGATAATCTCCCGGTCAGGACTAGACTTCAAGACAAAGGGGTGAATATTCCTAACCTATATCCAATGTGTGATGCAGATAATAAAAACTCGCTGCACTTGTTCTTTGGTTGTCCGTTTGTTGCTATTGAGTGCTGGGATGCTGTTAATCTGGTGTATGACATGAGGGAGTGTCTGTCAGCCCCCAATGGGTTTGAGCAAGCTAGAAACAACAAATACAGCATGCGATCCGAAATATCAACGGATAGGTTTAATTTTGATATATATACATTTGGAAAAATATTTGATAGTATAAAATTAGTTACCAAAATAATTATAAAATAATAATTTTTTTATTACTTAAAAATTAATGGGCTCCGTACATTCATACTAATAGCACCCATTATATTATTTCATACTACCACATCTACTCTATGATGTCACTTTATAATTATTTTTTTGGATTTTTTTTGTACCTCTAGCATCATTCTTAAATTCTATCATCAATGCCGGTTAAACACCCTTTATTTTTTGCTAAGCAAAAATTTGAGATAAGTAAAATCAGTGTTCTAAAAATCCCCGATTTTACCGATTAATCAACAATTAATCCTCTACAAGGTAACTGACTTATTCGATTTTTGACAAATGATTAATTATTATGAGTTTTTATTTATCGGGATATATATAATAATTTATTAAAATGAAAGACTATATTGATTTTAAAATGAATAATTATAGAATTTATGATATAATAAATATATATTTGTTGTTAAATAACTAATATAGTTATAATAATATATTAAATAATATTTTAATATTAAAATACATTTAATTTTTACACCGATTAATCCTTCATATTAATTCTCGATTTCCTATTGATCCTGAATCGATAACACAACGATTTAGTATAACCGATTATGTCCAATTTCCGATTTTTACAATATTGAGTAAAATTCAATTCAATCTGATCAGTTCACTAGTTTTGCTGGGAAAATATTATTTTCGGAGCTAAATTTTTATTTACAGAGCAAAAGAAGACCGAAATGACAAATTTGCCCCCGACTGCATTCACAATAAAATTCCTCAAAAATATGAATGTAAGGGGTAATTTGGTCTTTTTATACATTTTTGCTATGAAAAAAAGAACTCTAAAAATAACATTTCCCTTTTGTTAAGACCCGTTTGTCTTCAAACAAAATCGGTTAAAGAGAACAAAACTGCGATTACAATGATCCAAACTGCTGTATTTGATCTACTCAAACTGAAAAACACATCAAACAAACGTACAGATAGCACAAGGGAAAACAAACAAGAACCCTGACTGATTACAACAAATAAGCATAAGAGAACTTTTTCAAATATATGTCAAGGTTCTCTACAACAAGTAAAACTTAAAATAAAATTCGAAAATCCAAACAAGAACCTTTAAAAAATCTGAGTCATTAGAAAGAACAACTTGAAAACCTACAAGGCTAAATCAATCCAAATACATGATCACGACGACGACGATGACGGCACGACATATGGGGGTAAGAAAGGCCTAATTAAGATCGGATGTGTTTGACCTTGTACCAGCCTTTCCTGCATGAGTTACTTACAACTCTTACACCTTTCTTAAATAAGTGTTTCACCTCTCTAGCTCTTTGCTTCACTTGATTCTCAAAGCTCCCCATTGAACCTTAATTGCTTTCTCTCCTTCACCCCTATATATATTTATTATTATCAATATGGTATTTTTATATTAACCAAAATTAAGCTGTTTTTAGAGAGGAGAGGTAGTTGAATATCAATCAACCAATATGAATAATAATAATGTATGTATTAAGATTCGATCCTCCTATTCTATTATAATGGTGGTTGTTTGATGACTTTGGAGGTGCTACTACATTGGTAGTAACATCTTATGAGATCATTCTATTTTTTATACTTGTACACTTTGCCTTCTGTTCCAGCTGCAAACCGACACGTGTCCTATATTTAACGGTTCCTGACGTTGAGTAGGGGATAAGTATGACAAGTCATGTCTTTACAGTTAGGTAATGCACTCTTACATGTTCCATTTTTATTCTTTTGGCTGGAGACAAGGACTACCAAGTCGGTCCGATATGCATGAATTTGTTTCTCTTTTTTATTTCCCTTCTAGAATTAAATTGTCTATGATAATTCCAGATCATCCCGGGTCTTCTACTTATTCTATCCGGGCTCAACCTCCATCTGAACAGAAATGACGGCAAATTGCGGTATAGCTGAAGGATGAGATTCTGCAAAACAGAACCGGAGGGGGGGTGACATCCTCGCGGCACCTCCGGCGTGAGAATGAGAAGGGGTATCGGAGAAGAAAGGGCAAAATAGGAACTACTCGAATGTGTGTGGTGTGTGTATAGGTGTGTAGATAGTAAAGATTCAGTAACCCCCAATACACCTTTTGTTCAACCTTTTATAGGCTTCCCATTAGGGATTAGGGGTTTGTACCTATGATCTTGACCGTAGGCGAGTTTTGGACTGAAGGGCGCGTGGAGGTCTATGATGAGCTAACGTACCTCCGGATCCGGACCGTTGGAAGGTTCTGGATCCGGGCCACCTGGACGGCGGTGATGTTGCCACGTGTCCCGGAGTCCCCCAGGGTTATTGCCAATTGGGCTCTGGCTCCTCTTTATGGGCCTAAACTAATATGGGCTATCATTTGCCTCCCATTCCCTTATGCGGGTTTCCCGGCTGGGGGAGTAAATTAGTTCTTGTTGCATTACTTGGAAGAAAAAATTGGATTTGTTGCCCCTAATTCCGGGGTCTAATGAACATGAGACTCCGGGTGACTTGGTTAGTCTCATTGATTTGTGTCCAAGGTGGGGCTCCTTAAACTGTTTAGAAGACAAATTTGGGAGTTTTTCTTTGATTTGTTGCCCCCTAACTCCGGGGTCTGATGAACATGAGACTGCGGGGTTGACTTGGTTGGTCTCATTGATTTGTGTCCAAGGTGGGGCTCCTTAAACTGTTTAGAAGAAAAAATTGGGGTTATTCTTTGATTTGTTGCCCCTAACTCCGGGGTCTGATGAACATTAGACTCCGGGGTTGACTTGGTTAGTCTCATTGATTTGCGTCCAAGGTGGGTTCCTTAAACTGTTTATAAGAATTTTTTTTGGGGTTTTTCTTTGATTTGTTTCCCCTAACTCCGGGGTCTGATGAACATGAGCCTCTGGGGTTGACTTGGTTAGTCTCATTGATTTATATCCAAGGTGGGGCTCCTTAAACTGTTTAGAAGAAAATTTTGGGGTTTTTCTTTGATTTTGTTACCCCTAACTCCGGGGTCTGATGAACATTAGACTCTGGGATTGACTTGGTTAGTCTCATTGATTTGAAATTTGAATTTTGGATAAGGTTGGATAGATAAGTACAGGTTGTCCTTTAATTTGACCGGACTCTAAGAAGTATCTGCGGGAAATACAGGCTCCTTAAACTGTTTAGAAGAAAATTTTGGGGTTTTTCTTTGATTTGTTTCCCCTAACTCTGGGGTCTGATGAACATTAGACTCCGGAGTTGACTTGGTTAGTCTCATTGATTTGAAATTTGAATTTTGGATAAGGTTGGATAGATAAGTACAGGTTGTCCTTTGATTTGACCGGACTCTGAGAAGTATCTGCGGAAAATTCGGGTTGTCAGAAGTCTGTTGGAATTCCAGCCGGACTCACAGATGTATATGTATACGTATATATGTATATATGAGTGTATGAAACGTTTCCTCCCCCCTTTTTTTGTGAAAAGGTGCGCCTTTGCCATAATTACTGTGACAGGCGTGGTAATAACTGCTGTGCAGTTATTTTCTGAAGACAAATGGGACGCTGCCACGTGGCCATGATGTCATTCTCTTCAAAACTGTTCCCTTTTCCCCTCCTCCTATAAATATACTTCTTTCTTTCTTCTTTTCTTTTTTACATGAACACAAAGTCGAGAGAATAAACTGAGAATTTGTCGAAGATTTTTAAAGCTTTTTCGCAACTTGAAGCCTTTACATTTCTCCTGCTCCTTTGTAAGTTCTTCGTTCCCTCCATGTTTTTCTCTTATTTTCTTTCATTTTTTCGCCATGCATGCCATCATTTTGTGTGAGTTTTACTTCGATACTCTCTAGTTTTTTGTTCGAGATTTGTAATTATTTCGTTATTTTGAATTTGGATATGTATAGTTGTGTGGTTTGTTAGGGCGAAAACACGCGCTAATATTCACGCAAGTATACGCGTTCGCAAGTAATATAGAATACTTTCTAGTTCGTTCCCTCAGAGACTCAGACTAAATTATTGTCTAATTAAACTCACTCACCAATGTATGATTACTTCTCAATGTTAAGATAATAACACTTAAAATTGTTGATTAAATATTAACTATAATTAACTACTTAATTAACCACTTAACTAACACTTCAATTTATCAATAATAAAACACTCATGAGATCACAACTTCATTATTACTTCCTTCTATAGCCATTGTTATTACCTTTAGCATGTGACAGTGATGATATTAATCGAATAACACGAAACTGATAAAAGCCAACTTTCATTGTACTAATACCATTCTACCAAGCATCCACAATTAAGATAGAAGTTGAATAGTCATCAATTATGTTGAGTTCCTATATGTCTACAGAAATTGACAACACAACGATTTAAGCTCAATTTATTCCTTTTGATTACATAGGGCAAATAAAACTGTTAGAGTTACCCACTAATCATGCACAATGTACATGAACCTATGCTAGCATGGCAAGTTCTAAATCTCAAGATCCACTGTCGCTTCACAAGAGATTAACACCCTATCTTATATGTTCGCGACGCACATAAGACGAATACGCACAACCAATACTAGATATCATGCAATCATCACACACTAAAGTATTAAACAATTAACTAAAGAATTCCATAATAAATCCGTTGCAACCCCATGATCACGATTAGCCCATAATAGAACTTATCGCCATCATGGGTTCAAATGAAATCATGATAAACAAACACAAGAAAATAATAACTAAATTAATTATATTAAAACAGAGTACGTCACAAGAGTAAATAAGTCAAAGCAAGAAAACTAGCATCCAACGTTACAACGAAACAAGAATCACAAGAAAATATGCTTCCTCTTCGTTGCGGTGTGCTAAATCGGTCTTCTTCCTTATCTCCTTCGCTTCTTGCGTAAAACACAATCTAAAACATAATCCTCTTAATACTCTCTGTGAAAACGTCTCAAATCTACCTATATAATAGTCCCATAAAACTCAGATTACATAGAAGTTGGAAGCCAAACAGAAGTAGAAGTCTAAAATAATTTATCTTTTTCCCCGACCCTGCGCGGCCGCTCAGCATAGCTGCGCGGGCGCGCAGGTTGCTGCGCGGCCGCTCAGCATTGCTGCGCGGGCGCGCAGGCCTTTACTGGAAAAAATCCAGGTTTGCTCCGTTTCTTCGCCGTAATCTGCCCATTCCTTTCCTCTCGCAATGGTGAACACATGCCAAGGCTTATTCTTGATGATTCCTCCCCCGAAATGCAACTAACACCCTGAAATGCATAAACACTAGAAAAACGCATCAAATACACAAAATACTTGATTTCAAGACACCAATTTAAGCCATTTTAAGACGTTCTAAGTGGTATAAAATGCCACTTATCACACCCCCAAACTTAAATCGATGCTTGTCCTCAAGCGTCACAGACTCAAAAACAAATAAAAATATGCATGAATGCAATCTATATGAAAATGCAACGATCCCCCTTACTACAATTAACCAACCAAATTGTCACATCTCAACGAATGCAGTTAGACAACTTAAGATCAATAAACTCATGCAAACGGACATACAGCCAGAAACGTGGTGTGTGCAAATGCTTAACAGATATGCTTCGGAACTAGACCAATTACTATGACTAGACTATCCTCAAGGCAATCCTACGATTATACAAAGAATAAAAATTCTAGGCACAAAGTGATATACAACACTACAAGAACTCTGGAGCTTACTACGGAATCGTGCTTTTTATTTACAACTCAAATGCTTATTTGACCGTGTAATGAGTGAGGTCCACAAAAGACTTATACAATGATATCCATGTAACGAGCGTTAGGTTAGCGGATCCCAGACTCTAAAAGCCTTAGGTCGCTAGGCACAAAGTCCCCTAAGAACTTAATAACTCGAATACCAAAGAGCCCACTCTTGATCAATTATGCAAGATTTTTTTTTTTTATAATTTCTGAGCAAGTGCGTTTCGCTCCATCTTGCTCAACCCTAGACTACTCGCAACATATGCGAGCCGGCTACTAGCCATTTGACGCCTAGCCACAACTAGCAACAACTTCCATATTTTTTTCTCCAAATTTTTTTCTTTTTTCATGTCTTTATCACTAAGAACCTATAATCGAATTCTAAGCATAATAAGTAGATTGACCTTGAAAACAACCAAATCATAACAACAATCTAGCCCTTACGCATTCTTTAAGACTTAGTGGACTTACAATTGTTTCTAGCATGCATATCAACCTACACAACTTAATATCACTTTAATGCTATCACTACACTCGCATCAATATCACAATTCAGTCGATAACTTATTACAAAAGGGATCATGGTAAATGCATGAGCTACATGACATTCATAAAAAAAAACTAAATGGCATAAATTATGCAACTATATGAACTAAACTATCATGAATATGCAACTAAATGACACACACACAATATTCCTTAACTACCACCCCCAAACTAAAAATCTTCACTGTCCTCAGTGAAAGTAGTAGAAAGGAACACAGGGTATACCTACTCGGAGTCATCATCATCATCACCCTCAGTGGGCGGAGTATCAGGCGGTGGGTATGCAGAGTCCTCACCAAAAACTGGCCACTGGATATCAGCTCCAAGGCCTCAAAAAGCAGTCCCTAACGCAAGGGTGAGCTCCTGAGCAAACCTGCTCTGCGTCTCATACATGGCATCCATCCGCCGTGAAAGCCTCCTATACTGGACATCATCCATCCCAGCACCCTCCTGAGCTCTCGAAGAACCAGCCTCACCACGCCCTGGCCTAGCCATAGTAGCACCTCGTGCTGGACGCCCTCCTGGAAGACGATAACCCAGCCCATGCTCCTCAGGCTCACCACCGGTCCACTCCTGCATCCCATTCGGAGTGCCAGAATCAATCGGAGCTGCTGGCAACTGCAACTGCTCATGAGCCGGCCAGTTCACTCCCACTGCTCGACATAGCTTCGTAACCGTGGATGCATAAGGGATGTTCATATGCTTTGCTCCCCTCAAAAACTTCAGAATTCCTTGGTAGATAAACTCACCAAGGTCCACATAGTACTTATCATGCAGAATTCCCCACAACAACTGTGCTCTTTCAACTGTGACCTCGTGTGCATGTGAAGAAGGCAAAATATTAGCACATATAAATGCATTCCATGCACGGGCATACCAGTTCATGGCGATCGCCGGAAAGTGACGATACTCATTATTGGCTGGACTGCGGTTCCAAACTGTGCCCGGTCGACAGAGAGTCGCACAAATCAAATCCAAGTCAAAATCCTCAGCAGTCTTTTCATTCCAGTTCTCCTCCTCGGGCTTCCTCTCTCGCTGTCCAATCATACGGCGAATCGCCGCAGGATGATAATCAACCGTCAGCCCACGGACTACAGAAAACCCATTCTTTTCAGCCTTCACGTTCGCGTAGAACTCACGAACAACGCTCATCGGTACTGCTTCGGGCGACTCACAAAAAGCTATCCACCCCTTCTCTGCAATCATGGGCAACAACTCACCATCCCTCCCTGATGGTAAAAACCCCCTCTCCTTCAGAATCGGCTTCCCCAACAGCCCAGTGTACTCCTCCTCCGCAGCTCTGTCAGTTAACCGAGGCCTTGCAGCAGTACCCCTCGATGAATCAGCAGTAGGAACTGTGCTGCTGCAGTCAATAGTGCGTGCTCTCTTGGGTGCCATTGATTCGTGAATAAAAGTGTGTAAGAACTGATTTTTGATGTTTGTGAGAGGGTTTAAGTGTAGGAAGTTTTGTGGGAGATATGTAAGATAGGTGTATGTATATATAGGGTGTGGATTAGATTAGGGTTTGGGAATTAAGGGATAAAATGATGGGGTAGTGGGAACAATTCGTGGGTTTATGGGCTAAAACTGTTTTTGTGTTTTTGTGTTTTTGTTTTTTTTTTTTTTCTGAAGTGTAAAAAATTTTCTGGAACTCGACCCCTGCGCGGCCGCTCAGCATAGCTGCGCGGGCGTGTTAGGTCCCAATTTGTTTGTAGAAGGGGGGTTGAATGCAAATAATACCGTTTCGTCGAATAAAATGCGGAATAAAATTGTGAAACAAAATTCAAGTTAAATAAAACTTTTATTAAACTTGAAAGGTGTTACAACTACGGTATCGGTTACAAGGGATTAATCTCAAATCAATTATTACAAATCTAGAATAAATTCGACATGAACTTTTTCTATATTTGTAATTAAAAGATCAAATGCTAAATGCGATTTGAGATTAAGTTCTAGGGATTTTAATCCGCTAGATTGATACACAAGAACAAGAGAGTGATTTCTAGTTGATTGGATTTAACTTTACAAGCTAGAAATTGTAATCTTGAATTAGCAGATAAGATGAAATATTTGGCTGCTTTTTCTCTGTTTTGTTCTTGGCTTCTGTTTGATTGCTTTTCTGTGTTGTAAGTAAATTGGATGCTTCTGCTTCTTTTTAATCAACACAGCCGAGATCAAATGAACTGGTATGACAATCCTTTGTCCAATAATACTTTCGGTGTGACAATCTTTTAGAGCTAGCAAGACAATTAAAATGAACTAGCAAGACTTTCGGTATGACTATTGATTGTCATACCGATTGTCATATTAGTTCAAATGAAATTGTCTTACTGAATTAATAAGTGATTTTAATCTAAATAATAATTCTATCAAGACAATCAACTGAATTAGCATGACTTTCGGTATGACAATCAATTGTCATACCGATTGTCATACTAGTACAATCAGTTGTCTTTTTAGAATTAAAACAGATTTTAATCAATTAAAATTCTGAAAAACCTTAATATTAATTCAGAATTAATTAATCAATTAATTTAATTAATCAAATAAATTAATCTTTGCAGATATAATTTATTTTCATAATTAAATTATATGACTTAATTAATTAATAGAGAATTAATACTAACCCTGAGCAGCATCCATTCTTCTGACAATCTTCTGAAAGTCACTGAGACTTATGAATCAATTCCGCCACTTCAATGCTGACACTCGATGTACTGTCTGGTTCATGAGTGACTAACTTTCGTGACGTTTCTTCATGTCTTGACTTTGTTGTTCTGATTGAATCCTTGTAATAAATAATACCCTGACGAGATCTCTGTCACTTGATTAAATCCACGATCTTGATTTATATCACTGAGGCATGATCAAATTTTTGAACTTCTTCCAGTGAATCTTCAAGTCTGCAGATGAACAATGTTTCTTTATTCTTTGACAGATGTTACTTTGTGAGATCTCTCTGATGATAGATCCACTATTTACTTATTACATTCTTATTTGAGTTGAGTTAAATACTCGAATAAACGAGTAGGCAATGACATATGCCTTTCAATCTCCCCCTATTTGCTTGTTAGACAATAACAACAAATACCTAGAGGATAACTCAACTAACAAATAAGAAAAAGATATAAACAGTAATGTAAAGTAAATAGCAGAAAAGTTCTGGATTATATTTAACATTTTCCAGATTCCAAATGAAATTTACAAGTGAATATAAGATAGATGTTCCTCTAGCCTGAACATATAACTACATTAGACTATCTTGATTCATAAAGCTCTAATCATATTACATTGAGTTTTGAGCTAATTGACTTCAGTTGTCTTCTCTTCTGACTTCACCTTCTTCTAAATCTTGAAGCAATTCCTTGTCAAAGACACGATCCTTTTCTGAAGTAAAGCTTGCTGGTCTGACTGGTTGAACTCCAACTGACTTCAGCTTATTCTTGAGTTGAGTGTACCTTTTAACATTCTTTTCACAATAAGCTTGAATCAAGTCAGCAGCTTGAGTCTTCAACATGGATGAATATCCAGCAGTTCTCAAATGATGTTCCATCCAGACCAGATGCTTAGCTGAGTAGTCTTTAAGAGATTGTACATCTAGCTGACAGATTTGAAGACAATCAGACTTAAAGAATCTCACCTGATGAGGATTGTTGACCACTTGAGGACTAGCCCTGCTGGCAAACTCTTTAAGCCTTTCTCGAAGAACTTCATTCAATTCTGAGCTTCTTTTGACTTTGTTTAAAAGAACCCAAATCTCTGACAAAGAACGATTCTCAAATAGATGAAGTGACACCTTGAATGATCCTTCACTCTGACAATATACAAAAATGCTCATCTCATTTAGGGATCTATCAAAAGCAGCTGTGATCCTTGAGACTTCAGTCTTGATAGCATTCATGTACATGTCATTGTTAGGATTTGAGATTTCCAGCTTGTCAAGAAGATGTAAGAACTGCCTATCATTGTTAGTGCTTAGCTGAGGCATATCAAGTACTCTCCTAGCTTCATCCCATTTTTCACCAATCTTTAGTCTGACATCTCTTCTCCTTTCTTGAGCCTTAATGTCATGAAGACGTTGCTTTTGAAGAGTTTCTGTTCTTTGTATGTCTTTCCTCCTGTCAATGATCTGAGAGACCTTCTTGAGTTCAGCTTCTTTTCTTAGCATCTCTGACTGCTCTTTCTGAAATTCTTTCTCAAACCTAGGATCCACTGTATCTTCCTCTTCCCAATCTTCAAAATCACTTTCCTCTTCAGCTTCAAATAACCCATCTTTATCTTCCTGAACTGGTTCAGTGGGAATGTCAAAAATGTCAAAGTCATCCTGTTCTCCACTGTAGTAGACATCATCAGCCTTTCCTTTGTTTCCAGCAGAGGTATCTTTTTCCTTTCCTTTGGCACTACTCCCTTTCTTCTCCCCCTTAGTTGAGGGATCCTCTACTGACTTTCCTTTGGAACCTCCATCACCTCCAGAGCCTGATCCTCCACCAGACGGTCCTTCAAAATAAGCTCTTTGTTCTTCATTAGGGCAATGAGAATTCTTGATCATGTAATATAGGTGCTTCATCCCTTCATTGAGATTTTCCATGCCCGTTTCTATCTTTAGAAATCTTGAGGAGTCCAGTGAATGATTCATCTCAACGAGGTCTTCAAGAGAAGTCATTCTTGTATGTAGAGAGCAGAAGTTGGATATGTCATCAGCTGATAAATTTGGAGTGTCCTGAATAGAATTGAGCTTTGGTATTACAGTGGTCTTTAGATCTGAGATGTCATTCCTTATGATTGCAAGCTGATTGTTGATAGAGGTGGAAGAAGAAGACCGTTCAACCACTTGTGCTTTGAATGCTTGAGCTTCAGCTTGGCTTTTAGCAAGTTCTTCTTTTAGGGCAACAATCTGAGCTAACAGGTTTACGGTATCAGTGTCTGTGTGTGCTCTCACCTGAATTTCACTCGTGTTTGGTTCACTCCTCTCACGTGCATGTGTTTCTCTCAATATAATTGCTCGTGAGGAGTCTTCCAGTTGCTGTTCTTGTGTACCTGCATTAAAAATCACCCTAGCCTCTTCAAGAGAGGTCAGTGGTGGTGCAATGGGAATTCGCGAGTCCCGATCCTCAGTCAAACCTATCAAATCTTTTGGAATAGATGTCTGAATTGCTTCAGGGATAGATTGACCGAGTTGCCCTCCACTTTCTCCAGATAAATCTGCGAGTGGAGAATCCCATAAGGGAGCCAGAGGTGTTGGATCTGGGAGGGGAGAAAATGACTCTATTAAAGATGGCGGAGAGTCAGATTTTCCCTCTGAAGCATGTGACTGCTCTTCTGCCGTAACTATGGCAGGCACTGTAACCGACTCTACGTGCACTCCTCGCTGTGTGTCCTGAGTATGATCTGGGGAAGTGTATGGTTCCATTGTGAGTAATGGAATTGTGCTTGACTCAGTACAAGATGCCATGGCCCTATGGCGAATTTCAATAGATGCATCCTGTTGAGAGAATGCCTCTAGTAACTGTTCATTGGCCATTTCAAAGTCCATGTCCTGTTGAGAGGACAAGGATGGGCTTTCAGATGCCTCATAATATGTTCTTCTTTTCTTAGGAGGAGGCAGAGCTGAGGGTTCACTCATATTTAACAATGTACTACTTCCTAGTAATCTCCTGGGTAACATTTTAGACAGTGGGGGAGAGGTTGAGATAGAATGAGACTCTGTGTTTGGCTCTATGACCTGGGATTGAAGTTGTGGTTCTACAACTTCATGGTCAGCCCTATCAACCACTGGGGGTCTTTCAACAGAAGTAGGAAGAGAGTGAGAGTGAGGAATTACTACCTGTAATGGAAGAGCCTGGGTGGCTTGTACCACTGGAGGTTGAGGTTGCTGTTCATGGCCGGGAAGATTGAAAATAGGTAAGGGAATATAATTGGCCATGAAAGCAGATACAAGTACTGGAACTTGCATAAATTTGAAGGTTGTGTCTTGGCGAGTGTAAATCTTTTTGCTAACTGGAGGGGGTTCAGTTACAGCAGAGTTAGCAAAAAGGGCTTTGTGTTCAGGGGTGAGTAGATGATCTGCTATAAGCATGAGAAAACGAGCATAGTAACATGATACCCTACGATTTGTAGAATGATCACGTAAAGCAGAAGTTAGACGTCTCAAGAGAATGGGAAAAAGTAGTTTGCCAAAATTGATCCTTTGATTGAAAACAACCGCAAGACCAATATACTGCAGAGTGGAAGTGATGTTATGAAAATTGGATTTTGTGCAGTTGGCAAACACTTTGGAAAGTGTATCGAAGAAAATATCCCATTCAGACACCAAATTTGATTTAGAAAGTTTGGTTAAATTGATCACCCCTTGATAGTGAATAGCATTGAAAAAATTTGTGATATCATTTTCAGAGGGTAAATTACAAAAATTGTCTAGTGGAAAATTTAACGCACGATTGACGACTGTTTCATCAACTACATACTGTGTGTTTGCGACGGTGAATGAAAAAGATTTTGAATCATCGGCCACAGTAGAAGTTGTGCAAATCAGTCTAAGTAGATCGACGTTTAAAATCACATTTGATTTAATAGCAGAGCTAACAATCGAATGGTCATTTAAAAATCTAATCCATGGCTTAAATTTTTCAACATCACATTTTTCCGGATTAAAATAACCAACCTGATTATGCGCGACAATTTGGAAATTGAGAGCCATTTAAAATAATAATAAGACACACGCTTTTCAGAATTTTAAGAATAATATTAAGAAAATTCGAATTAATTAAATTAATTTAATAATTCGAATTAAATTAATTATAATCGAAAAATTTAGACAGAAATGTATCTCGTTAAAATTCCTAACTCACAAACACAGTTTTGACAAACCAAAAGACACAAATCAGAAATTGAAAATAAAAATAAAAAGTTCAAAATCAACAAACACAAATTGAATTTGAAGGGGCAAACTGATTTTTATTTTTTTATTTTTTTTTTATTTAAGAAAAATCCAACAGCATCTCTGTATATATATACTTGTATGTATATATCACAAAGTGATGAATTAGTTTGCTGAGTAAAAACTCGAGCAAGGAAGGAATCAGATTGATAGTTTTAGTTCGAAGAGAGAGAAGAGAGAAAATGAGGAAGAAACTGTTCGAAATTTTTGAAAGAAATGAAACTGTTGTGATGGTTTAAAACAAAACAACAAACGCCTTTATATAACAGCTGGTATGACAATCCGGGATTGTCATACCGATTGTCATACCAGGCAAAAGAAGTAGAAAGAAAACAATAGAATAAATATTAAAATTATAACTGGTATGACAATCTGATAGTCATACCGATTGTCATACCAGTATAATAATAAAATGAAACTAATTATATATATGGTTTAAAACTGGCAAGACAATTGATAGTCATACCGATTGTCTTGCCAGTATAAACTATACCGACATATACAAACATATGCAAACATATACTGAAATGACTTTCAGCAAGACAATTCAATTGTCTTGCCGATTGTCTTTGCAGTAGAAAACAAAATAAAATAAAAGGAACAGACTTCTATATATGTACTGAAACTATATTACAAAAATAGTAAAACTGAAATAAAAACTTATAATTTTTACAGAAACAAAAACAATATATCAGAATTTATTATTTTTATTCCAAAAATAGATTTTTATTGAATTTTAGCAAATAAAATTCATAGAAAAATATTTTTAGAGGAAATAAAATATTCCGAGGTATTTTAAATTAATCAAGTAAGGAAAATAAAAATAGATAAGATAATATATATTACATAGAAATAAGCAAGAAATATGATAAAATGATAAAATAAATTTGCAAATGAATTTTTCATTTATGAAAAATTCATTTGTAAATTCGTTCAAGAACAGATCCCAGATATTAACTAAATTAATCACTAAAACTATTCAACATGCCCAATTTACCAACTAATCTGGTAAATGTGGATTCGTCAAGTGGTTTAGTGAAAATATCTGCTATTTGTTCTTCTGTTGGAACAAAAAATAGTTCAACAGTACCATTCATGACGTGCTCTCTAATAAAATGATACCTGATGTCAATGTGCTTTGTCCTCGAGTGCTGCACAGGGTTGTTGGTGATGGCTATTGCACTTGTGTTGTCACATAAAATAGGAATCTTGTTCAATACAGAGCCATAATCTCGTAGTTGGTTCCTAATCCACAAGATCTGAGCACAGCAGCTTCCAGCAGCAATATATTCAGCCTCGGCCGTTGAGTTGGAAACTGTTTGCTGTTTCTTGCTGTACCATGAGACTAGCCTGCTTCCTAGGAATTGACAACTTCCTGAGGTGCTTTTCCTATCAACAACACTTCCTGCATAATCTGAATCTGTATATCCGACAAGGTTAAAACCAGATTCTTTAGGGTACCAAATACCTAGATTTGGTGTTCCCTTAAGATATCTTAAGATTCGTTTAACAGCAACGAGATGAATATCTCTAGGATCCGCTTGGAACCTTGCACATAAACATGTAGCATACATAATATCTGGTCTACTTGCAGTAAGATAGAGTAACGAGCCAATCATACCTCTGTAGCTTGTGACATCTACCTTAATGGAGTTTTCACATGGTCCAAGCTTGACAGCTGTAGTTGATGGAGTCCTTGCTGATGCAGAATCCTCTAGATTGTATTTTTTGAGGAGTTCCTTGAGATACTTGGATTGACAAATAAATGTTCCATCTAACCTTTGATTTACTTGTAATCCAAGAAAGAACTTCAGCTCTCCCATCATGCTCATTTCAAACTTGCTGTGCATTAACTTAGCAAATCTCTTACAGAGATTATCATTAGTAGACCCAAATATTATATCATCCACATAGACTTGGACTAATATAGTATCATTCTTATGTTTTTTAGAAAAGAGAGTTTTGTCTATGACACCTCTAATAAAGCTATTTTCAATAAGAAATTCAGAGAGAGTGTCATACCATTTTCTTGGAGACTGTTTTAGCCCATAGATAGCCTTGAAAAGAAAGAAGACAAAATCCAAATGATCTGGATCTTCAAAACCAGGAGGTTGCTCTACATATACCTCTTTATCCAGCTTTCCATTCAGAAAGGCGCTCTTGACATCCATTTGATAAACTTTAAAGTTTGAAAATGCTGCGAATGCCAAAAATATCCTGATGGCCTCAAGTCTAGCCACTGGAGCATAGGTTTCATCATAATCAATGCCTTCAGCTTGAGAATACCCTTTAGCTACCAGTCTTGCCTTGTTTATTGTAACCACACCATCTTCATCTAGTTTATTCCTGAATACCCACCTAGTACCAACAGCTTTCTTGTGTACAGGCCTAGGTACCAGTTTCCAGACTTGTTGACTTTCAAACTGATTGAGTTCATCTTGCATAACAATCACCCAATCTGGATCAGTCAGTGCTTCTTCAATTTTCTTAGGTTCCATCTCAGAAAGAAATCCTGAGAACAGACACTCATTTTGAGTAGCACGTCTAGTTCTGACTCCAACATCTGGATCACCAATAATCAACTCAAAAGGGTGAGCTTTATTCCAGACTGTCTGTCTTGGAAGATGTGATCTTGATGATTCGCCTTGAAATTCATTGTGATGTTGTGTCCTACTAGATGATCCTTCAGCATCTCCCCCTGAGTTGTTGCCATGTTGACTTGAAGATTCTCCGTCAGTAGCAGTGGTATCTCCATTGTTGCCAAAGTTTCCATCACTATTACCTTGAGTATCATCAGGATTAACAGGTTCTTCACCAGCAACAACCTCAGGTTCTTGACCATGTTCTGATTCTGAATCTGACGTATCATCAAACTTCAGTTTCTCAGAAGGATCTTCAGTTTGGATACTAGGGAGTTTAGTGTCATCAAATGTAACATTGACACTTTCAGTTACTTTGTGTTGATCAATGATATACACTCTATATGATCTTCTTCCATATCCAACAAAAATACCCTCATATGCCTTTGCCTCGAACTTACCACGACGATCATCTCCATCCTTGAGCACGAAGCATCTGGCACCAAATACATGAAAGTATTTGATAGAAGGTTTCTGTTCATTCAAAATCTCATAAGGAGTTTTCATGAAGTCTTTGTTGATTAGAGTTCGATTCTGAGTATAACATGCAGTATTGACAGCTTCAGCCCAAAAGTACATTGGAAGACCTGATTCATTTAACATCGTTCTTGCAGCTTCAATCAATGTACGATTCTTCCTTTCTACCACTCCATTTTGCTGAGGGGTTCTAGGAGCTAAAAATTGTCTGGTAATCCCTTTGTCTGTACAGAATCCATTGAGAAGTGTATTCTTGAATTCTGTCCCATTATCTGACCTTATTGCTCTAACAGGGACGTTAGAATCTAACTCAATCATCTTGATATGATCAATCACAACTTGTGGTGTTTCATCCTTAGAGTGAAGAAATAAAACCCATGTATACTTGGAATAGTCATCAACTATCACAAGACAGTAACACTTCTTTGACATAGAAAGGATATTAACTGGACCAAATAAATCCATGTGCAATAATTGCAGAACACCAGTTATGGAAGATGTGTCAGTGCCTTTGTGACTTGCTTTCTTTGACTTTCCTTTCTGGCAAGCCTCACATAATCCTTCTGGAGAGAATTCCAGCTGAGGCAGACCTCTTACCAATTCTCTTTTGACAAGAGAATTCATTGTTTTGAAATTGAGATGGGAAAGTCTCTTGTGCCATAGCCAACTCTCATCTGACGATGCCTTTGCATAGAAACAATTGACTTCAAGATTGCTTCCAGAGTTCATGTCAGCTACGAACAGATTTCCTTTCCGGATTCCCATTAAGGAGGGTTTTTCACTTTTCTTGTGCAGAATCTGACACTTCAGCTTGTCGAATAAAACATTGTAGCCGTTGTCACAAAACTGACTAATGCTAAGCAGATTGTGTTCAAGTCCTTGCAAAACATATACATTTTCAATGATAACATTTCCAGCTTGCAAACAGCCATATCCCTCCGTTAAACCTTTGCTGTTATCTCCAAAGGTAACCACTGGGCCAGCTTTCTCAACCACATTTGATAGCAGGGCTCTATCTCCGGTCATATGTCTTGACGATCCGCTGTCAAGAATCCACACTACCGGTTGTACCTGTTTAATGCCCTCTTTTCTTGACGATGAGGTGCTTGCATTACTAGCCATGAGAGCAAGATTCCCAACTTTTTCATCTTCACTGTCAGTATCATCCCAGCTTCTTCCCTTTGCCAGGTACGCCCTTTCAGATTTACTCTTCTGATTAGAATCGTAAGAGTTCTTCCTAGCTTGTTTTGGCTTCCTGCATTCTGTGGCAAAGTGTCCCAACTCATTACAGTTGAAGCATCGAATGGTGCTTCGATCAACCATCCCTGTTTTATACCCACCACTGCTGGTGTTAGAGGATGAAGATCCACCTTTCTGGAATCTGTTGTAGTTGGACTTGTACTTGAACTTGGGATTCCTTTTGAATCTGACATTTGAGAATCTCTTGACAATCAGGGCCATTGACTCATCCTCCAATTGCTCCAGTTCTTCCAAGGAATAATAATCATCTCCTGATTGATTTGTAGTAGGAGAATCAAATTCTGCTACTATCACATTATCTTCAACCTTGGAAGACTGTACCATTCTATCTGACTGTTGAGATTGTTGTTGATATTGTGGTTGTTGTTGTTGTTCATCAGCTACTAGAGCAGTAGACGTGCTGACCACTCTTCCTTTCCCGTAAACTTCCTTCTGCTGAATCTGCTCCAACTCATAAGTCTTTAACACACCATAGAGCCTTTCCAAAGAAATCTCACTCAGATCTCTTGCTTCTCTTATGGCAGTGATTCTATGTTCGAGATGAGTTGGCAGTGTTAAAAGGAACTTTTTGTTGACCTCCCTGATGGAATAGTATTTACCATTAATGTTCAGGTTGTTGATCAATGCATTGTACCTCTCAAACACTTCAGTGATTCCTTCTCCTGGATTTGATTTGAAATATTCATATTCAGAGGTTAGGATTTCTAGTTTGTTCTCCCTAACTTCCTCTGTGCCTTCATTAATAATCTCAATAGTTTCCCAGATATGTTTGGAATCTTTACAATTCATCACATGTCTATTCATCAGGGGATTAAGGGAATCTACTAAGATTAATTGAAGGCTAGCATCCAGGGAAGCTTCTTCTATTTCAGCAGGGGAGAAGTCCTCAGGATCCTTCACATAAGTTCTCGCTTTGGTGATCACCACATCATTTTCTATTACCTCTGGTTCCATAACCATAGGAATTTTTGGACCCTTCTTCAACACTTGCAAATATTTGGGATTAGCAACCTGTAAAAACAGTAGCATCTTCTTCTTCCACATAACATAATTTTCTTTATCGAAAAGTGGAATTTTAACAGTTCCAACTTTTTGTGTAGTCATTATGAATTTTTTTTGAGTGAATAAAAAATTCAAGAAGTGAAAGAAACACAAAAGTATAGGATCTAGATTTGTACGTTAATCAGAAGGCTCTGATACCAATTGTTAGGTCCCAATTTGTTTGTAGAAGGGGGGGTTGAATGCAAACAATACCGTTTCGTCGAATAAAATGCGGAATAAAATTGTGAAACAAAATTCAAGTTAAATAAAACTTTTATAAAACTTGAAAGGTGTTACAACTACGGTATTGGTTACAAGGGATTAATCTCAAATCAATTATTACAAATCTAGAATAAATTCGACATGAACTTTTTCTATATTTGTAATTAAAAGATCAAATGCTAAATGCGATTTGAGATTAAGTTCTAGGGATTTTAATCCGCTAGATTGATACACAAGAACAAGAGAGTGATTTCTAGTTGATTGGATTTAACTTTACAAGCTAGAAATTGTAATCTTGAATTAGCAGATAAGATGAAATATTTGGCTGCTTTTTCTCTGTTTTGTTCTTGGCTTCTGTTTGATTGCTTTTCTGTGTTGTAAGTAAATTGGATGCTTCTGCTTCTTTTTAATCAACACAGCCGAGATCAAATGAACTGGTATGACAATCCTTTGTCCAATAATACTTTCGGTGTGACAATCTTTTAGAGCTAGCAAGACAATTAAAATGAACTAGCAAGACTTTCGGTATGACTATTGATTGTCATACCGATTGTCATATTAGTTCAAATGAAATTGTCTTACTGAATTAATAAGTGATTTTAATCTAAATAATAATTCTATCAAGACAATCAACTGAATTAGCATGACTTTCGGTATGACAATCAATTGTCATACCGATTGTCATACTAGTACAATCAGTTGTCTTTTTAGAATTAAAACAGATTTTAATCAATTAAAATTCTGAAAAACCTTAATATAAATTCAGAATTAATTAATCAATTAATTTAATTAATCAAATAAATTAATCTTTGCAGATATAATTTATTTTCATAATTAAATTATATGACTTAATTAATTAATAGAGAATTAATACTAACCCTGAGCAGCATCCATTCTTCTGACAATCTTCTGAAAGTCACTGAGACTTATGAATCAATTCCGCCACTTCAATGCTGACACTCGATGTACTGTCTGGTTCATGAGTGACTAACTTTCGTGACGTTTCTTCATGTCTTGACTTTGTTGTTCTGATTGAATCCTTGTAATAAATAATACCCTGATGAGATCTCTGTCACTTGATTAAATCCACGATCTTGATTTATATCACTGAGGCATGATCAAATTCTTGAACTTCTTCCAGTGAATCTTCAAGTCTGCAGATGAACAAAGTTTCTTTATTCTTTGACAGATGTTACTTTGTGAGATCTCTCTGATGATAGATCCACTATTTACTTATTACATTCTTATTTGAGTTGAGTTAAATACTCGAATAAACGAGTAGGCTATGACATATGCCTTTCAGGGCGCGCAGAGGGTCTCTGGAAAAAAATTTTTTCAGCACCTGTTTTCTGATTTTTTTGTGTTTTTGGATAGGTTATTAACTTCTAAGGGTTCCTGTAACAACAATTCATGGGTTGCCTCCCACGCAACACTTCTTTTTTGTCATTAGCTTGACGTTCCGTACCTTTCTCAAGTAGTCAACAAAATGGCACTAACCACCTCTCGGTTTGCCATGTCCCCATAGTAATGCTTCAACCGCTGACCGTTAACCTTGAATGCTTGGTCCGAATCATTCTCAAAAATTTCCACCGCTCCATGTGGAAATACAGTTTTGACAATAAAAGGTCCAGACCACCTTGATTTCAACTTCCCAGGAAAAAGTCGGAGCCGAGAGTTGAATAAAAGAACTTGTTGCCCTGGCACAAATAACTTAGGATGTAGCTTCCTATCGTGCCACCTCTTCACCTTTTCCTTATACATTTTGTTATTCTCGTACGCTTGAAGTCGAAATTCATCAAGTTCATTAAGCTGAAGCATTCTTTTCTTACCAGCTGCATCTAAATCCAGGTTCAATTTCTTCAATGCCCAGTAGGCCTTATGCTCAAGCTCCGCCGGTAGATGACATCCCTTACCGTACACCAACTGAAACGGTGACATCTCAAGTGGAGTTTTGTATGCTATTCTCTGTAAGCCCAAACAGCTTCATCGAGCTTTAAAGACCAATCCTTCCTTGACGGACAAACAACCTTCTCTAGAATACGCTTTATCTCTCTGTTAGACACTTCCGCTTGACCATTTGTTTGCGGATGATAGGCAGTAGCTACTCGATGATTCACATTATAACGCTGCATCATAGAAGTGAACTTACGGTTGCAAAAATGCGATCCTTCATCACTTATGATTACCCGAGGTGTTCCAAACCTTGTGAAAATTTGCTTATGAAGAAAATTTAGCACTGCCTTTGCATCATTTGTCGGTAAAGCTTTAACTTCGACCCATTTTGAGACATAATCGACTGCCAGCAAGATGTACTGATTATTGCAAGACGCGATAAAAGGCCCCATAAAATCGATTCCCCACACATCAAAGACCTCGACTTCAAGCATCACAGTTAATGGCATCTCATCCTTCCTTGACAAATTTCCCACTATTTGGCAACGATCACACCTTAAAACAAACTGATGAGCATCCTTGAACAAAGTAGGCCAGAAAAAACCTGCTTGCAGAATACGAGCTGCCGTCTTCTCACCTCCATAGTGTCCACCATAAACCGTGGAATGGCAGTCTCGTAATATCCCCTCCGTCTCACAGAACGGGATACATCTCCTGATGATCTGGTCAGCTCCCTGCCTAAACAAATATGGTTCATCCCACATATACCACTTCACCTCATGCAGAAACTTCTTCTTTTGAGCGGATGTCAAATTAAGAGGCATTATATTGCTGACGAGATAGTTTACAATATCTGCAAACCATGGTTCTTCCTCCTGAATTGCAAACAACTGCTCATCCGGAAAAGATTCATTGATTAACGTCCTATCTTGTGAAGTAGAATCGGGATTCTCCAACCTAGAGAGATGGTCAGCTACTTGATTCTCAGTACCTTTTCTATTTTTGATCTCTAACTCAAATTCCTGAAGTAAAAGCACCCAACGAATGAGTCTCGGCTTCGAATCCTTCTTAGAAACCAGATAGCGAATAGCTGCATGATCAGTGAATACTGTTACTTTCGTACTAAGCAGATAAGATCGAAATTTCTCAAAGCCAAAGACTATAGCCAAAAGCTCCTTCTCAGTAGTGGTGTAGTTCAATTGGGCACCATTTAAAGTCTTACTCGCATAGTAGACCACATGGAAGAGATTTTTCTTGCGCTGTCCCAGAACTGCACCTACCGCATAATCACTCGCATCACACATCATCTCAAACGGTTCTGTCCAATCTGGTGCTGTAATGACTGGTGCCGTGATCAAACTCTCCTTGAGAGTCTCGAATGCTGCCAAACATTCATCATCAAATTTGAAAGGCACATCTTTTTCAAGCAAATTGCACAATGGCTTAGATATCTTTGAAAAGTCCTTGATGAATCGCCGATAAAAACCCGCATGACCAAGAAAACTACGGATTCCTTTCACAGAATTATGTGGGGGAAGATTTTCAATGACTCCCACCTTGGCCTTGTCCACCTCCAGACCCTTGCTAGAGACCTTATGCCCAAGGATAATGCCTTCACGCACCATAAAATGACATTTCTCCCAATTAAGCACCAAATTAGTTTCCACGCATCTTTTGAGTACGGCGCGCAGATTATTCAAACATTCATCATATGACTGTCCAAAGACGGAGAAGTCATCCATGAACACTTCGACATTATTTCCAATCATGTCAGAGAATATAGCCATCATACATCTCTGAAAAGTGGCCGGGGCGCCACATAACCCAAACGAAACTCTGCGAAAAGCAAATGTGCCAAATGGACAAGTGAAGGTAGTCTTTTCCTGATCCTCTGGTGCAATACAAATCTGATTATACCCGGAATAACCATCCAGAAGACAAAAATACTCATGACCCACCAATCTTTCAAGCATTTGATCAATAAATGGAAGGGGGAAGTGATCCTTCCTTGTGGCTTTGTTCAATTTTCTATAATCCATGCATACTCTCCATCCTGTAACTGTTCGAGTAGGGATGAGCTCATTCTTTTCATTTGCGACAACAGTGATACCTCCCTTCTTAGGTACACATTGTACGGGGCTCACCCACGAGCTGTCAGAAATAGGATAAATGATGCCTGCATCTAGCCATTTCAGAATTTCTTTCTTCACCACCTCCTTCATGATGGGATTCAGTCTTCGCTGCTGTTCCACAGTTGGCTTACTACCTTCCTCTAGCAGAATTTTATGCATACAATATGAAGGACTTATCCCCTTGATGTCTGCTATGGTCCATCCTATAGCCGATTTGAATTTTCTCAAAATCCTTAAGAGCTTGTCTTCCTCACTACCTGAAAGGTCAGATGAAATAATAACAGGTAACGTAGATGAATCACCTAAAAAAGCATACCTCAAGTGTTCAGATAATGGTTTGAGCTCCAAGGTAGGTGCTTCCTCTATTGATGGTTTGAGCTTCCCTTCAGCATTCTTAAGGTCAGAAGTACCAAGAGATTCAAATGGTATGTCCAGCTTTCGCTTCCATGGAGAAGCGTTCAGATATTGTAATTGCTCGTTGCTATCTTCATCATCGCTGTCAAAATCCCCCACTAAGGCCTTTTCCAATGCATCAGAGATTAGCATGTGATCGAGTTCCGAAGTAACCGCAGTATCAATCACATCCACTTTTAAGCACTCCTCATCTTCTGTAGGGAATTTCATTGCCTTGAATACATTGAAGGTCACATCCTGCTCTTGGACCCGCATAGTAAGTTCACCTTTTTGCACATCTATCAAGGTACGGCCAGTAGCCAAGAAAGGCCTTCCCAAGATTATGGGAATCTTCTTATCTTCCTCAAAATCCAGAATAACAAAATCTGCTGGAAAGAAGAGCTTATCCACCTTGACGAGCACATCCTCAACTATGCCCCTTGGGTAAGTAATGGAACGGTCAGCCAATTGTAGCGACATGTATGTGGGTTTTGGATAAGGCAGATCCAGCTTTTTAAAGATCGACAACGGCATCAGATTAATGCTTATTCCCAAATCACAAAGGCACTTGTCAAAAGTTAGATTGCCAATGGTGCAAGGAATGGTGAAGCTTCCTGGATCTTTCAGTTTTGGTGGTAACTTTTGTTGCAGAACAGCGCTGCATTCTTCTGTGAGAGCAACGGTTTCAAGGTCATCCAGTTTCACCTTCCTTGAAAGAATAGTCTTCATAAACTTCGCATAACTAGGCATTTGTTCAAGAGCTTCAGCGAAAGGTATATTGATGTGAAGTTTCTTGAACACCTCCAGAAACTTCCCGAACTGTCTATCCAGCTTTTGTTGCTGCAATCTCTTAGGAAAAGGTGGTGGAGGATAGAGCTGTTTCTCCCCTGTATTAGCCTCTGGCAGAGTGTGTTCAACAGTAGTCTTCCTTGATTCCGCCGCTTTCTCCTTTTGCTTAGATTCTTCATCTCTAACTTCAGCTTCTACTTCTTTTGCCTTTTCAGCATCAGCTACTTTTCCAGACCTTAAGGTAATAGCCTTGAATTGCTCTTTAGCTTCCTTCCTACCTGGTACTTCCGTGTCACTGGGAAGAGTGCCAGGTTGACGATTGAGCACTGCATTGGCTAATTGACCGATTTGATTTTCCAAGGTCTTGATAGAAACCGCCTGACTCTTGCACAACAGCTTAAGTTCCTCCAAATCAGCACTAGTGGGTGCAGCTGTACTTCCCTGTTGAGGATATGATTGCCTTGCAGCATACTGCTGTGGTTGCTGGAATCCAGGTGGGTTAAACTGTTTACTCACTCCTTGCTGATATGGTGGCTGAATAGCATTCTGATTATTCCCCCAGCTGAAATTTGGATGATATCTGTTATTAGGATGATAGGTCGCTGGCACAGGCTGCTGTTGTCGCTGATAATTATTCACATACTGAACAGATTCGTTGACAAGAGAACACTGATCCGTAGCATGAGAACCTGCACAAAGCTCACAAACCATAGCTATTTGATTAACTCCATACGTAGCCAGAGAATCAACCTTCATTGATAGCGCTTGGAGCTGGGCTGCAATAGCGGTGGCTGCATCAACTTCCAGAATACCTGCTACCTTGCCTGACGTCATCCTCTGAGTTGGGTTTTGATGCTCATTTGCAGCCATCGTCTCTATAAGATTATACGCCTCAGTATAGCTTTTAGCCCATAAGGCTCCTCCAGCTGCTGCATCGAGCATGGGTCGAGATTGGGCCCCCAAGCCATTATAGAAACCAGTGATCACCATCCAATCCGGAATTCCATGATGTGGACATTTTCTCAACATTTCCTTGTAGCGTTCCCAAGCCTCGCACATAGATTCTGTAGGTTGCTGCGCAAACTGAGTAAGAGCACTCCTCATAGCAGCAGTCTTTGCCATCGGATAAAACTTCACCAGAAACTTTTGCGCAAGATCTTGCCACGTAGTGATGGACCCAGCTGGTTCAGAATGTAACCAGTCTTTAGCCTTGTCCCTTAGTGAGAATGGGAAAAGCCTCAACTTGATAGCCTCATCAGTCACGCCATTATACTTAAAAGTGCTGCAGATCTCGAAAAAATTCCTTATGTGCATGTTGGGGTCTTCAGTTGCCGCTCCTCCAAAAGAAACAAAATTCTGCACCATCTGAATAGTGCCCTGCTTGATTTCAAAGGTGTTAGCTTGAATAGCCGGATGAAGGATGCTTGACTGAATGTCATCAATTTTAGGCCGAGAAAAATCCATAAGAGCTGGATCAGCTTGAACAATATGATCTCCCATGTTTACTGGTTCTTTCTGCTCAGTTCCTGAATCTGAATCCTCAAAAACTAACTTCTCCGGAATATCAAGAACTTCGTCTGTCTCCTCAGCTGTATCTAAAGTTCTCTTGCGAGCACGAGAACGAGTTTGCATAAACGCTTGCTAAAGTACCTGAAACATAACCGAAAAGAGTAAGTAACTACTACGTCCTAATCACTGAGTCCTAATGACCAATGATGGTAAGTACATAAACTAAACAAATACGCCGAGTCCCCGACAGCGGCGCCAAAAACTTGTTAGGGCGAAAACACGCACTAATATTCACGCAAGTATACGCGTTCGCAAGTAATATAGAATACTTTCTAGTTCGTTCCCTCAGAGACTCAGACTAAATTATTGTCTAATTAAACTCACTCACCAATGTATGATTACTTCTCAATGTTAAGATAATAACACTTAAAATTATTGATTAAATATTAACTATAATTAACTACTTAATTAACCACTTAACTAACACTTCAATTTATCAATAATAAAACACTCATGAGATCACAACTTCATTATTACTTCCTTCTATAGCCATTGTTATTACCTTTAGCATGTGACAGTGATGATATTAATCGAATAACACGAAACTGATAAAAGCCAACTTTCATTGTACTAATACCATTCTACCAAGCATCCACAATTAAGATAGAAGTTGAATAGTCATCAATTATGTTGAGTTCCTATATGTCTACAGAAATTGACAACACAACGATTTAAGCTCAAGTTATTCCTTTTGATTACATAGGGCAAATAAAACTGTTAGAGTTACCCACTAATCATGCACAATGTACATGAACCTATGCTAGCATGGCAAGTTCTAAATCTCAAGATCCACCGTCGCTTCACAAGAGATTAACACCCTATCTTATATGTTCGCGACGCACATAAGACGAATACGCACAACCAATACTAGATATCATGCAATCATCACACACTAAAGTATTAAACAATTAACTAAAGAATTCCATAATAAATCCGTTGCAACCCCATGATCACGATTAGCCCATAATAGAACTTATCGCCATCATGGGTTCATATGAAATCATGATAAACAAACACAAGAAAATAATAACTAAACTAATTATATTAAAACAGAGTACGTCACAAGAGTAAATAAGTCAAAGCAAGAAAACTAACATCCAACGTTACAACGAAACAAGAATCACAAGAAAATATGCTTCCTCTTCGTTGCGGTGTGCTAAATCGGTCTTCTTCCTTATCTCCTTCGCTTCTTGCGTAAAACACAATCTAAAACATAATCCTCTTAATACTCTCTGTGAAAACGTCTCAAATCTACCTATATAATAGTCCCATAAAACTCAGATTACATAGAAGTTGGAAGCCAAACAGAAGTAGAAGTCTAAAATAATTTATCTTTTTCCCCGACCCTGCGCGGCCGCTCAGCATAGCTGCGCGGGCGCGCAGGTTGCTGCGCGGCCGCTCAGCATTGCTGCGCGGGCGCGCAGGCCTCTACTGGAAAAAATCTAGGTTTGCTCCGTTTCTTCGCCGTAATCTGCCCATTCCTTTCCTCTCGCAATGGTGAACACATGCCAAGGCTTATTCTTGATGATTCCTCCCCCGAAATGCAACTAACACCCTGAAATGCATAAACACTAGAAAAACGCATCAAATACACAAAATACTTGATTTCAAGACACCAATTTAAGCCATTTTAAGACGTTCTAAGTGGTATAAAATGCCACTTATCACACCCCCAAACTTAAATCGATGCTTGTCCTCAAGCGTCACAGACTCAAAAACAAATAAAAATATGCTTGAATGCAATCTATATGAAAATACAACGATCCCCCTTACTACAATTAACCAACCAAATTGTCACATCTCAACGAATGCAGTTAGACAACTAAAGATCAATAAACTCATGCAAACGGACATACAGCCAGAAACGTGGTGTGTGCAAATGCTTAACAGATATGCTTCGGAACTAGACCAATTACTATGACTAGACTATCCTCAAGGCAATCCTACGATTATACAAAGAATAAAAATTCTAGGCACAAAGTGATATACAATACTACAAGAACTCTGGAGCTTACTACGGAATCGTGCTTTTTATTTACAACTCAAATGCTTATTTGACCGTGTAATGAGTGAGGTCCACAAAAGACTTATATAATGATATCCATGTAACGAGCGTTAGGTTAGCGGATCCCAGACTCTAAAAGCCTTAGGTCGCTAGGCACAAAGTCCCCTAAGAACTTAATAACTCGAATACCAAAGAGCCCACTCTTGATCAATTATGCAAGATTTTTTTTTTTTTATAACTTCTGAGCAAGTGCGTTTCGCTCCATCTTGCTCAACCCTAGACTACTCGCAACATATGCGAGCCGGCTACTAGCCATTTGACGCCTAGCCACAACTAGCAACAACTTCCATATTTTTTTCTCCAATTAACCTTAGAATTCGGTACCCGGAGCTCATCTTGCTAGGTCTTCATGGCCTCTTCTAATCTTTTCTCTAGGCCCCAGAGTATGGTCCTATTGGTTACTTCTACCTGTCCATTCCCCTAGGGGTGGGCCGCATACACTCTTTTATGCTTGATGCCAAGCTCTTTCAAATATGCTTCAAAATCTGATCCAACAAACTGCGATTCGTTATCCGAGATCAAAACCATCGAGATTCTGAATCTCATCACGATCAAATCCATGAATTTTATGTAATCCTGCTGATTTATGGTTCGCATGGCCTTAGCCTCTGCCCATTTAGTCATGTAGTCAATCACCACTAGAACGTAGCGCAAGTCTCCTTTGGCCCGGGGAAAAGGACCCATGATGTTAATCCCCTAAACGGCGAAGGGAACCTGGGAGAGTACTGACCCCGGAAGGCTTGGGCTCTGCTTAGGCACATTGATGAACTTTTGGCATTTGATGCACTTCTTTACATATGCCACCGCATCTGCATGGATAGTTGGTCAGCAATACCCTTGTGTGATGACTTTGTAGGCTAGGGCTGTGGCAACTAAGTGATCTCTTTAAATTCCCTCGTGAACCTCTTAGAGACAATAGTCGGCTTCATTCAGATCAACGCATTTGAGAGTGGGTGCTGAGAAGGTTCGCCTATATAGTTGATTATCTTCAAGGAAGAAATGGGAAACTTTATATTCGAGGTAATATACCTTGTTCTGATCTTGTGGCAGGGTTCCATCTTTCAAGTAGGCTATATAGGGAGTCATCCAGTTATCCGGGCTGCTAATGTATAAGATTTCGGCTCGATCTGTGCTAGGTGCCCCGAGTTCTTTAAAGTAGACCGAACTGCTTAGATCTGAGGTGTTCTGTACAAGCTTGGAGAGCTCACATGCCTTGGAGTTTTCCTCTCTGTTTATCTGCAGAATTGTGGTATCCGGGATGGTTTCCAGGATACTTCGCACTATTTCTTGATATTGTGTCAGCTTGGGGTCTTTCGTGATGTATTCTCAATTGGTTTGTTTGACCACAATCTAGGAATCACTGTGGATGACCAACTTTATTACCCAAAGGGATTTTGCTAGTCTGTGTCCGTAGAGTAATGCTTCATATTCAGCTTGGTTGTTTGTTGCTTTTAAAGTGAACATTATCGCTTGTTGGATTGTAAAGCCCTCCGGACTTGAAAGGATTAGGCCTGCCCCGGACCTGTCAACTGTTGCCGAACCATTGACATATAACATCCATGCAATCTTTTCGGGGGTTTCTTTTTCGCTTTTGGGTTGGTTTGTTGGGATTCCCAGGGTTTTGGGGAAGGTACATTCCATTACGAATTCGGCTAAAGCCTGGGCTTTTATTGCCGTCCTGGGAACAAACTTGATATTGAATTGACTCAACTTTACCGCCCAATTGACCAACCTTCCGGACGCGTTTGGTTTGTGAATGATTTTCCGGAGTGGCTGATCAGTGATCACCTTGATCTCCCGGCCTTGGAAATATTGCCTTAGCTTCCTGCTTGAGTGTACAAGAGCTAGGGAAAATTTCTCTAAGTTTGGGTACCGGGTTTCGGCATCCTTGAGGACCTGACTTACATAGTATACCGGGCTCTGGGTTCCTCTTTCATCTCGTACAAGAGCCGAAGAGACTGCTCTTGGTCCGACTACAATGTAGAGAGATAGGGGTTCCCCGGGTTTTGCTTTTGACAGTATAGGTGGGTTCATCAGATGTTGCTCGACCTCTTCGAAGGCTGTGCCATATTCCGGGGTCCATTCAATTAGCTTTTTGTTCTGGGATCCTTTTAGCTACTCAAAGAAAGGCAGGCATCTCTCTGCTAGTTTTGGGATAAACCTGCGAAGGGTCTCCAAGCATCCTGCCAACTTTTGAATGTCTTTCTGGGTTCGGGGAATCGCCATTTCCATGATTGCTTTAATTTTCTCCGGGTTGGCCTCTATTCCCGTTCACTAACTAAGAAACTAAGTAGCTTCCCAGATGGGACTCTGAAAGCGTATTTCTCCGGGTTCAACTTCATTTTGTACTTCCTTAAGTCGTCGAAACATTCCTTGAAGTCTTTGATATGATCTGGTAATGTGATTGATTTGGATATCATGTCGTCGATATAGGATTCCATATTTCTTTCCAACTGGCTCTTGATAATGGTGTTCATCATTTTTAATATGTGGCCCTGATATTGATTAGCCCGAATGGCATCATGATGAAGGCGTATACAACCCGATGTGTGATGAAGGCAGTCTTTGCAATATCTTCTGGATTGATTTTGACTTGGTTGTATCCGGAAAAAACATCCATAAAACTTAGCATAAAATGGCCCGAAGTTGCATCAATCAGTTGGTCTATGTTGGGTAGTGGAAGGAGTCCTTAGGGAAAGCCGAACTGAGGCTTGTGTAATCAATGCACATTCTCCATTTCCCATTGGGCTTCTTGACCAGAACAACATTTGCGAGCCAATCTGGGTACTTAATTTCGCAAATGACGTCCGTCTTCAACATTTTTTCTACCTCTTCATCGATTGCCTGTTGTCTCTCCGGGGCGAAGTTTCTTCATTTTTGCATTATCGACCTTTGTTTTGGATCAACATCCAGGCTATGCATCGGAACTGATTCGTCGATTCTGGGCATATCTTCCAGGGTCCAAGCGAACACATCGGCATATTCTTTTAGCAATTCGATGAGTTCCTCTTAAAAAGCTGTTTCTAGGCCTTTGCCTATTTTGACCCTCCAGTGGGGTTCCCGGGTTCGAGTTTGACCTCCATTGTTTGTTGAACGGGCTCGACCTTTGTTTTCTCTTTATTTTCTACAAACTTCTGGATCCGGGCATCAACGTAGGTTACGCTGTATCTCGAATCTTCGATCACATTCACATCCAATCTGGGCCTCTTACTGAAATGCTCACGATGTTTCTTTCTGCTTTGTCCCCTGGGGAGGGACATTATCTTCTTCCTATTTTCTGGTTCTGTTTATTCCATGATCAAAGCCTGGCCTTAGCGTCTCGCAGCCATGTCTCTATCTCCTTTTAGCTCCCCTATACCTCCGGGGGGGGGGGGATGTGAGCTTTAGATGAATCGTTAAAGGGATGGCCCTGAGTTTAGTAATTATGGGCCTGCCGAGGATCATGTTGTATAATGATGCCGCACTTATCACGTAGAACTTCATGATGTGAGAAACATGCTGGGGTGTGGTTCCAAAAGTTATGGGAAGATAGATAACGCCCCGTATTGGTATCATAGTGTTCCCGAATCCATATAAGGGGTCTTCGAGGCAGGGGTTCATGCGCAGGTGGCCGAGCTCCATCCTATTGAGTGTATGCTTGAATACTATGTTAGCAAAAAAACTATTATCAACTAGAATTCTTTTTACCTCGTTATCTGCCACATCAAGAGTCACCACTAAAGTCTGGTTGTGATCCGGATTGAGTCATTAGAAATCTGAATAGGAGAAGTATATTGGCTCATCCTCGAAAGGTTGGATCATCATTACATCATCATCCATGTCCAGGCTCCAGGGTGGAGATGCGGTTCCGCCAAAGACAACGTTGACCATATTCTTGCTACTCCCTGGGCCCTTATCTTTGTCATTCAACTTTCTCTAAAGATATTGGTTCATATTTCCCTTTTTGATTTGTTCCTCGATGAACATTTTCAAAGAGAAACAGTTCTCTGTCGTATGTCTATGATCTTCATGGTACCCACAATGTTTATACTGGGACCTGTTCTCTGGAGGTGCAAGTAAGGGTTTAGGGGGATAATAAAAGGGTTTTCCTTTCACCTCGCGTAAGATGTCAGCCCGGGGCCAGTTGAGGGGTGTCTATTCTGGCTCTAGTTTAGGCTCCCTTTTGGGTCTCAGTTTGCTTTCACCTTTCCGAGGTCCGGAGTAGCTCTCCCGGGGTGGGGTGCCCTGGGACTGTAGAATGTAACTGGATTGTCTGTCGACCTTGAACCTTTTATCCTTCTTATACGAAGAGCGACATTCCGGGCACTCTTCGTCATCATGGATTCTTCTATTCATTTTCATTGACTTAAGGAGGTCATTTTCTTTTATGAACTTTGATGCCAAGGCGTAAGCAGATGCTAGGCTCTGGGGATCTCTGTGGATCAAATCTTTGACCTACCCTTCGTACGATACCGGATGGAGATTTTTTCAAAAAATATTTACAACCTCTTTCTCTTCCAGATTGGAGAGCTGGTTGACTGCTTCCTGGAATCTTTTTATGAATTCGGGAAGGGACTCTTTGCTCCTCTGTTGGATTGTCCCTAAGTGGCACATATGCAGCTCATGCATTCGATTAGTCCTAAATCTTTTTAAGAATATTTCTCGGAAATCCTTCCAGGAATCCACACTCTGAGACGGTATTCGGTTGAACCATTTTTGAGCTCCACCCTTGAGTGTTAATGCGAAGAAATGACATCTTGTGAGATCATTATAATCATAGATGTTGGAAATTTGTTCAAAATAGTTCATATGTTCTTCGGGGTCAGCTAACCCATCATAGGAATCGGAATTGAAGTGTTTAAGTCCAGACTCCCTGGGAGTAGACTCCAGCTTTCTGGTAAAAGGGGTGGCCGCTGCTCCTACTTCCATGTCTCCCTCGACCTTTCTTTTGAGATCATGGAGAGCCTGTGCCATTTGTTCTTGTTTTGTTTCCTTTTCAGGTTCCGAATCCGAAGAAACATGGATTTAGAGGGATTTCTTCTTTAACTTTACTTCTTCATCCCGGATTCGCTTCTCAATGATTTTTTTTGCTTTGGCTTCTTCTTCTCTCCAAATTCTCTCTCGGAGAGTAGCTCTTTTGATTTCATCTCGGGCATCTTCGGGTGGCCTTTTCAGGCTCTTCGCGATTCGGTCTAAGACCGATCCCTTGACTCTTCAGAATGTTCTTCTTGATCCCCTGGGCGGGTTTCAAGCTCAACATTATATTTTTCCTTCCACAGGCTCATTGCAACTTGTATTTGCTCCGGGGTCATATTTCCCCAAGGGTTTGCTGAAGTGTCTGCGTATTTGTGAGCAACTTTCTCAATGGTTATTATTTGATCTCCTGGTTGAAGGGGTTGAGATGGAGTTCGGGTTATGGGGAGCCCTTCCTCCACATCTTCCATCTCCCCGTCCCTGGGTGGGGCCGGAGGTGGCAGAACCGAGGCAAAAACTGTTGCCTTAGTCTTTCTTGTTGTCATGGTTGCTTATTAATATTAAAATATCACAGTAAGAGATGGTGCAAACTCGAGTGACAGTACGTGTACTTTAGATCTAAAATACGTGACAATTACCGCTATGAACCCCAAAAGTATTATAATACTACGAAAAGTATAACTAAACAAGATATACTAATGATATTTCAAGAGCGCACGTTTAGGGGAAAAGTAGACCTGAGAAAGCATAGTGGTAATCTTACCGGGGTGTAGTATTTCGATCATTTAGGGTGAGTTAAGGCAACGAAAATGGACACCACTGGTCAGAGGTTCGACCCCTCCTTCTAGCGCCAATGATAATTCCAGATCACCCCGGGGTCTTCTCCTTGTTCTACCCAGACTCAACCTCCATCTGAGCATAAATGACGGCGAATTGCGGTATAGCTGAAGGATGGGATCCTACAAAATAGAACCGGAGGGGAGTGGCATTCCCGCGGCACCTCCGGCGTGAGAATGAGAAGGTGTATCGAAGAAGAAATGGAAAAATAGGAACTACTCGAATGTGTGTTGTGTGTGTATAGGTGTGTAGATAGTAAAGATTTAGTAACCCCCAATACACCTTTTGTTCATCCTTTTATAGTCTTTTTATTAGGGTTTAGGGGTTTGTACCTTGGATCTGGACCGTAGGCGAGTTTTGAACTGAAGGGCGCGTGGACGTCTGTGATGAACTAACGTACCTCCGGATCCGGACCATTGGAAGGTTCTGGATCCGGGCCACCTCGACGGCGGTGATGTTGCCACGTGTCCCGTAGTCCCCTAGGGTTATTTCCAATTGGGCCCTGGGCTCCTCTTTCTGTGCGTGAACTAATATGGGCTATCGGTCTATACGTGCTTATTCATACTACTATACTTTCTACTTGTTTGATATTAGTGCGCTGTTTTTTTTGTGCTTCAAACCAAGAGAAAAGTCCAGTAAGTACCCAGACCCTAAGTTAATATTTAGGCCATTTGATAAAAAAAATTATTTAATTATATTTAGGGATATATATCACTTGAATAATATTTTCAAGTCTTATTTTTAAGTCAATATTTTCATGGCCCAATCTTATATTTTATAATAAATTATTATATATACTCTCTTTCTCTCTCTGATATATATTGTATTGTAATGATATAAGTAAAATTTTGTTAGTAAAATATCACGTATATAGAGTAAAATATCACGTATGTAGTGAATAAAAGGCACATTGCATGTTAGAGATGAAATGAGTTAAATATGTTCTAAATTACTATGACATAATTTTATATAATTATATTTAAAATTTGAATTAAGAAATTCTTTTACTTGCTCTAATTTGATATAGATATACGCATAGGGGTTTGGCCCCTCTGACTTTTGTAGATACAATAGTGTAGATGTCTTGTTCAGGCTGTGAGACTGCACATTAGAGCAAGAGAAAATCTGATACATAACTCCATTTAGTATTATTATTATAATAATAGAGTGCAAAGTACAATCTTATATTATTATTCTAATATTTCTCCTCACTTAAGGGCCCATTTATGGGTCGAAGAACACGAGCGGTCATTTTTGGAGCATTAATTTACCTTTCGTGTCTATAATAAATCGTGAAATTTGCCTTTTGTGTTCATAATAAATTGTGAGAATGTTGGGGGTAGCGAGGAGTTGAAACTAAGTCTCACGCTAGCCTGAACTCCGATACCACGTTAAGGAACCAATCTCTCTAAAATCTCAAGATGGTAGAGGAAGATCCTTCGCGTGATCTTATATTATTAGTCTTACACACCCACTTTAAATTAAAATGAATGAGTTATATAAGATGTTAATTAAATATAGATTTTTTTTATAGAATAAATCTAGCAGGGGAGTGCAAAAGCTATTTTAGCATCAAAATCACTTTTTGATACCAAAATATAGCAATATCTATAGTCATTTTGCATTTAATATTGGACTACTCTTAGATCATAGATGTGTTAGTGTTGGTGTTATATTGGCACGATTCGATTCCTTTGCTACCGCTCATTTCTTACTTATTTTCTTGCCATTTTCCGCTCTTTATATTTTTCTTTCTTTAGCTTGTGTTTTTAATGAATACTTTGTATATAATTAGTGTGTGTTTATGATACTTGAGTGATTTTACGATGATATACAACAACAAGCATGCTAATGATGTATTTTCTTTGTATGTGGATTAAAAATTTGTAAAAAATTATGATATATAATCTTTTCAAGACGTGTCACGATTAATTCTGATTCTACAACTGTATGTACATATATTTGATATATAAAATAATTAAAATTAAATAAATATAACGGTGCTTCGAATATACGTACATTGACCTACCAAGTATTGTTTTGAACAATTTGTTCAAAATATAAATTTAGTATTATAATGGGTGATAGCCTATATACCTCATATAATTTTTTGAAATGGAATTGCTTTCATTAAGATAAAACACTCTGAACAGTCTCCACCAAATAAGTAGGAGGAGATGAAAAAGTAATGAAGCAGTTTAACAAACATGGGATACTAGCTAGGCTATGTGCCACCTTGTTGGCTTGCTTCCTTATATGTTTAACACGAACACCCGGTAGGCTGTGTAACAACATCTTGCACTAATCGATGGCATGACCTACCTCCAACAAATTGTTACGTTTAGTACTTAAAGCACCGGCTGTTAGCAACGAATCTGTTTCCGCCATAACCTTCCAACCCCGGTAGCTCTGCAACCATGACAGTGCTTCCCGTACTCCAATACACTCCGCTTCAAAAATTAACAATGGCCATGGAAGAGTCATGCTTCGTCCCTCGACAAACACTCCTTCATGATCATGAATGGCCATCCCAATCAAAAATGTGCTGTGATTTGTTTTGAATGCATCATCAACATTAAGTTTTAACATCCGTGGGTCTAGAAGTTTCCACTTTTTGTCTAATGCACTTCCTCCTTCTGTATCTCTGCAATCCATCTGCAAATTATGTCTATCAGTCTTTCAGTCTCGCAGAATATTAAAATTGTTCTCCATTGCAACACCTGGGTTTATAGCCTGATTGTTCCACACCTTCTTGTTATGCCGACACCAAATTCCCCATAAAACGATATAAGTGTTCACTAACTCCTCATGCTTTGCTGTTTCTAGCTTGCTCAATACCCATTAGGGGGATGACAGACACTCCTTCATGTCATACACCAGATTAACAGAATCCCAGCACCCATTAGCAAACGGACAACCAAAGAACAAGTACAAACAAGTTTTTATTATCTACATCACACATTGGACATAGGCTAGGAATATTCACCCTTTTTTCTTGAAGTCTAGTCCTGACTGGGAGATTATCTCAACACAACCTCCACACAAAAATATTAACCTTATTTGGGATATACAGGCGCCATAAACGACTCCAACCTCATGATTGAATGTTTCTTGAACTTTCAGTATGATGGTTCTGCCATTCTCTATATCCAGTCTTAGCAGTATATACTCCAGTAGTAGACTTGGACCATACCATTCTATGAACGACTTGATGTTGGGGCACAAAGGTATCCAGAATAGTGTTAACATCACCCTCGCTAAATAGCTCACGAAGTTTAATGGAATCCCAGAATTAAGTTCCTGGTAGAAATAATGTTGAGACTGTCTCATTCCTTCCCTCATGCAGTTGTGAATTGTCCATCTTGTAGTTTTGTTTGAGAGCTAACCAAGGGTCTCGGGTTGCCAGCACTGTGATTAAACATCTCCAACCACCCATCGAAACCCGCTGGCTAAGTACTCTTTAGCTTGCCAAATGCTAGTCCTAATGAAGCTTGGTTTCACACCTTCCCTTGCCTCTAAAATAGGCACATCAGGGAAGTACCTTGCTCTAACCACGCGAGAAACCAATAGCTGAGGGTCTTGAATACACTTCTAAATATGCTTACCCAACATTTCAACAATAAATCCAAGAAAATTCCCAAACCCATTCCCCCTCTACATCTGGCCTCTGACATTGCCTCCCATCAAAGCCATCTTATACCTTTACTACCAGTCAATCCTGAGTTCCACTAGTACGCATTAAAAATACATTAAATCTCCAGAAGCAGCGACTTAGGAAGCATGAAATATGTCATACAATAAGAGGGTAGCGCCTGTGCTACATTCTTGATCCAATTTGCCTTCTTTACTCTTGAAATTGGTTTCGCTTTCTAACCATCTATTCTTGTAGTGGCTCATTCTTTTAGAATTCCAAACACTCTCTTTTTTGACCTACCAATTAAGGATGGTAGACCCAAATAATTGCTGCTTGTGATATCATTGTGAACTCTCAGGATTGCTGATAACTCTGCTTGCTTATCCCTTCATCTTACTCCCTAACAATCTATCAACAGAATTACAGAAGGGGGGTGGTTGAATGAAATTCTGGTTACTATTTGAAATTTTAAAAACTTCTTACAAATGATATATAACTGTGTTTGAATATGCTTGAGTGCGGATAAAAAATTATAGTATTCAAGAACATAAAGTAGAATAACAGGTGTTTAAATTTTTTTCTGGTTCCACCAGATATATATATATATATATTGAGAAGATTACTTTGTGATGCAAATAGCACACAGCTGCTTATAAGTGTTTACAAACTTAGAACTCTGGAGACTAAGGATACAACTTTCTTGCTTTGTTGTTCTAAATCAAAATGTAATACTTAATTTTTAAACACTTGCTACTCTTGGTTTATATATCACCAATATACAAGTGAAATAAGAAAAAATATAAAACCTAACATCTAGGTCCAATCATATTTCTTCATTTCTCTATCCAATACAATCCAGTTAGATACAACATCTTTGAACGTCCCTATTTTGCTTGGAAATGGAAATACTTCATTTTCTTCTAACACCTACAATAAGGTTGCCAAATTCCTTTTGTATACAATCAACCCATGTGACTTCCAAGTCACTGCCAAGTCCCTTTCAACTGCTATTTTGGTTGATCATCCGTTGAAGCTTCATGGGAGTTATTCGTTGCAACTACATCTGTTAGCTGTTGAAACTTGACAAGCTCATCTGTTGAAACTTGATTAGCTCATCCATTGAAACTTGACTAGCTCATCCGTTGAAGCTTTGTAGATTAGCAGTTGAATTTGTTTCCATAACAACTGATACTCTTTCACTTATACAAAATTACAAGGCATTCTATGTTTAAAATTAACCCTCCTATTTTGTATATCTTGTTAGTAGTCAGCATGACTTAAAAATAACTAAAACTCCCAAATCCCCCAGCTATTCTAGTATACAGAATATGTTACATACTTATTTATATAAGCTACTCTTTTAACAGATAAATAATATGGTCATCCGTTGAAAGCTACAAAAATATTTAACTTATCTACTTAAAACATTTTGGTAAGTTATCATTTAATCTACAACATATTCCCTACAATCTCCCCCAATTTATGTCTAATAGGATTTGTAGGCATAAATTCCGGTTAACTTGATGATCCAAAACACCTTATAAAAACTAATACATTAAAAAGTAGATAAACTGCACAATGCTTCCATTGAAAAATTGAACCAAGAAAGTAAAGAATATTTACATGTCATTTTCAAGGTGTTCCTGTAGACTGAGCTGATCATTTCCTTTTCCTTGAATCGTTTTTCCTCTTTCCCAGCTTCTCATTATTCTCCGAAATCTGATTTTGGAGTTGTCTATAGAATTCATCTTCATTTTCATTGTTGATATCCAGCATTTCCTGCATTTCACTGAGTGTATTATTTCTTGATATTTGCAGCTAGTCTTCAAGTATGAAAAAACCTTCTGACAAATTTTTTATCTCTAAACTCCATCATCTAGTAGGGTCTCAAATGCACTCTATCACAAGTATATAGGATAGTCAAAACTCTAGGTAGTGCATTTGGATCTCTCCAGCTTTGTCTGATTTAGCTGATCTTGCTGAGTACTTCTGATTTGACCACTTTTGTGAATCCAAAATCTTTCTTCATAGCAGAGAACACCTTCACTAGGATATTGCAGCTTTCATTTAGAATTTTGTAGAGAGGCCATGTAATCTCCTTGCCACCCTTGTATCTAAACACCAATCTTTCTGATAGCTTGTATGAAGAATCAATCCCCCTTATTTCTTCTAGCTCATCCAAATAAAGATTGATATCTGAGAATTCTTTTATGTCACTTATATAGAGTTGATTCTCCTTGTTGATTATAGGTTTAGGCTTGGAGATGGCTTTGAATTGAGGTGGGTTAGACTTGATTCCAATGTATTTCCTTATTGGAGTCTTCTTTTTGAACGATAGTGGTAGATTTAGATCAACCATAGGTAAACTGTCCCAATCAATGGGTTCACTATTAGGTCACACACACTGTAGAAGGGGGTTGAATACAGTGTATAATACAATCAAATCGAATTAAGAACACAAGTATGTAACAAAGAATAATCTTATTAATAAAATAGTATTTCAATGGAACCGTTCTCTCTCAGTGATGAACAATATCACTAAGAGCTGCTAGGGTTACAATGAATAATATTCTCGATAATGATAACACATCTGGTGTAAACCCTATGCTGTGTTTATATACCATACAGTTACAAGATAATCTCTAATTGATATCGAATATAATTCTGTATCCTAAAATATATCAATTAGTTATCTTTTCCTCCAAGTCTTCTATTCTTTATAGAATTCTTCTCCATGCAGATCTCTTCTTGTTTTAGTCTTAATCTTCTTTCCCTTCAATCAGCCGCCTTCCTTATCTGAAAGTCTTCTTAAGTCCTGATATTATCTCCTGATGAATATCTTCTGATATCTTAAGTTCTAATAACTTAAGTTCTGACTTCAGTATAAGTACTGATTTCCAGTTAAGTCCTGATTTGTCCTATTAGTCAAGATCTGAAAACTAAACACAAATCATTATTTGACATGACATCAGAAATATATCTAACAATCTCCCCAACTTGTAAATTAGCATAATATATAAGTTCAATAGATATTTGATGATGTCAAAAACATTAAGTACAAATGCATATGAGAATTTGACTAGATAACTACAATTCACAGTCCTTGTAGCTTTTACCATCCTTAAAGTCTGATATCAGCTTTAGCCTGTATATCCTTCAAAATTTAACAGTTGTATTCCTCGACCGGGCTTCAGTGTTTGATCTCTTGAATGTCAGGAGTTGTTCTGAGATAGTTCTTCAGAAGAGTTCTCTCAGCATATTCAACTTCATTTATCATCCTCCTTTTAGCATCTTTAAGTTCAACTATATCTTCTCCTGTCTGAAAGATAGAAGCCCTGAGATCATTAATCTTTGCTTTCCTTATTTCCTGATCCAGTCTGATCAGATAAGCTTTGTCAAACTCCAGATTAAATTTAACACCCTTAATACCCACAAAAGTAGTGATCTTGGCAGTATTGGGCTTCATCTCAACTAAATCACCATTGTGAGCTCTGTATTTTGGATAGTATGGTCTGTCAGACTTTACAGAGTAAAGTTTCTTCTGCCTCTGAATATCAGATATTAAGTATCTGGCAGCACCATCCGTTGACATGTTCTTCACTTGAAGTAGAAATAAAATATGTTGCGGTTCTTCATAATACTTCAACCGAATTGCATTCTTTCTTATCTGGAATACTCTCCCATTTGTCATAAAATAAAGCATTATGTCTTCTTTCAGCTTGGAGTTGTAGACCATCTGTACAGACTCTAATTGATTTAGTCTTTTTGGAGTTGTCCCTACTCCTGGTTCAGTAAGGGATGTAGGATCTGAGGTAGAGTTGTTTATTCTTTTCTCATCAGGATTACCCAGTCCTTTTTTATCTCTAGCTTCCTTCCCTTGGATCAATCTACCCTAAAAAATATTTGTTGAAGTCTTCATAGGTTGAGCAGATTGTTGAGCTTTAGTAAACCTAGGTAGTAGAACTGTTGAAGGTTTAACATGAGCAATGTCAGAGGTTTCCTTTTCTTCTGATGTCAAGATAACTTGAGCTCTATCAGAGGTTGCTTGAATATTCCTTTTCTCCTTCAAAATTAGACTTGTACCTTCATCAGCATTTACTTCCAGATCCATGGTTGGCATATATATCCTTACAGATTCATCAACTTTTGCCTTACCCTTGAATCTAGGATCAACTTCCACCTATGATTTGGACTTGGCCTTAATTAGATGCCTCAGTCTTTGTCCTCTCTTTGATCACAATGCCCTTAGGTTAAGGTGGTTTATTTGCTGTAACTTGAGTTTTAGACTTTGACTTAGATTTGTCATTTTCAGCTTTCAGTCTAATCTCTTCTTCCTTCAGACTTTAAATATCCATGCCTGGATTGTCCTTTAGGAACAACCTTTTAGAGATCTCTTCATCAAGTTTCAGAGTTTATTCATCAGAACTTATCCTTTTAGTATCAGAACTTATTCTTTGACTTATAGTTCTGGCTTCCCTTGATAAAGAACCCCTACCTTGACTTAGACCTCTACTCCTATCAGAGTTTCCCTGGTCTTCATTATCATCATCCTTACCCTTAAGTGGTTGATCAGTTGTGCATTTGGACTTAATTACTTTCTCCCCCTTTTTGGCATCATCTGGTAGAAGCAGGGAGACAAGCAATTCCACAGAGTTTTGGATTTCATTGAGTTGGGTTTGTTGAGCAGATTGATTCTTTAAAATATCAGATATTTGAGCTTACTGCTTTTCTTGAGTCTTTTCTATATACTCAATGCAGTCAAATGATGGCTTAAAAACCCTTTTCTTGTCCAATGTGACATTCATGGTTTGCTTAGTCACTGTATCTTGAATTTTGTCCACCTTGGCTTGAGTTATTGAGTGTTGACCTTGAAGATTTATGGTACTCAATGCAGTAACTCTGAGTTGTGCTTTGAAGTCATCATTCATCAGCATCTCATCAGCTTTAGCCAGGTGCTCAGCAAGAACATCTGCAGTAGGAACAAAATCAACTTTGTTCCACTCCTTGATCCACTCTCTTCCTCTGTTAGTTTCACTCCAAGGAACTGGTGCATCCTTCCTCACAAACTTCTTATTGCTTTACAAACTGTTTGTGGAGGTGCATGTCCAGAAGGACCAGCTGCATCAACATTTATATTTGTAGCAGCTTCACCAGTATTTTCTTCAACAGAACTTGCAGAATCTTCAGTATCAGCATCTTTTGATAGAATGATTGTATGTGAAGCAATAGAAGATTCATCTGCTTGGTCATCAACATCTAGCAATGGAGTTACTGGTGGAGTGTGCTGAGAAAGATGTGAAGTAGATGGAGCTTTCAGATACAAGACCAAAGGCACATCCAAGTTATTGATATCAATTTCAGCACTTGTGCCTGGGTTTTCAGCATGTACTGGAGAGTTTATTGGAGACACATGAGGTGTAGGCATTGGAGTAGTGTCTGGCTCTTGGATTGGAGATTTATGAGCTTCATGAAGTTTTGGCTCAGCACTTGGAAGAGATTCAACTATAATAGGTTCTTGTGGGATCAGAGATTCCTGACCCCCTTCCACAGCTGCTGCTTCCATTCCTTCTTCAGAGGTTGATTCTTCTACAGCCCTCCTTGCTCTTTGCTTTTTAAGTCTCTTAGCTGGTGGAGAGACTCTGGGAGCTTGATCATCAGAGTTTAGATTTCTAAGCCTTTTTAGGGGCCTAGAACTCCCAGTTTCTTTAGTTGTCTGAGAAGAGACCTTCTCAGCTACTTCGACAACAGGTTCTGATGGTTGAACCTGTACCTCATCATCAGGCTCATCTCTTAAAATCATCTTCCTTCTTTTCTGCTGTGCCTGAGGTACTGTCTTAGTCCTCTTTGCTCTAGAAGAAGAAGGTTTCACCTGATTATGTGATGATGGTTGGTTGGCATGTTTTGATGTTTGTGTTTGTTGAGTGGCAGTAGTAGGTTCTGATGGCTGTTGTGGTTGTTGTTGTTGTTGTTATGGAACATCAGGATATAATACAGAGTAAGTATCAGCATCAGCATTTACAAGGGCTTGCTTTACTGCTAAAGGAATTCTAAGGGGCCTCAGAACTTTCTTTTTGTTATCAGCAGTTAAAAGGTCAGTAAAAGCCCTTTTTGCTAACCTAAATGGTTCTATGTGTTCACTTGCTAGTTGTGGTTCATCTGATGTACAATAACTGTAAATTAACTAACAGAACCTAGCAAAGTAAACTACATTCCTGTCCTCTTTCATTCTATCTCCTATAAAACATAACACAGTCTTGGCATAATCAAAGTGAGACTGGTTTAGGAGAGCATACCCAATTTATTGAGTCAGAATCAAAATGACGTCAAAATTTGAGCATTTGTTTGCGAACGCCTTGGTGATGCAATCAAAGAAAAAGCTCCATTCTCTTCGAATATGTGGGCGTTTAAGTTGGCCCAACTTTGCCAAACTCTCCTCATACCCTAAATTAGACATCATTTGCTGTAGAAATGGCTCCTCAACAGCAGAATTGAATTGGCAGTTCTCAGGTAGATGTAGAGCTTTCCCGACTGTTGCCGGAGTAACAACGTACTCTACCTCCTTTGCTGTAAAAACGACGCTTGGAGTCCTATCCTTACCACCATCATCATAAAGTCCCGTTTGCCAGAACGTCAGAACTTGAGTTCCAGATAAAGTGGTTGGCTGCGTCAAAGCGAACCCTATTTCACTGTGAGCCAAGAAGTCCTGAACAAAATGAAGTTCCGACGGAGCGTCACTCTTGGTTATAATGGCAGTGTAGTTGTTGGGGACGAACTTTGCTCCATTGAAAAAGAAGTGAGAAATAAGAATGCCTGAAAGGTGTTTGGTAAAATGCCTGTGTAAAAACCGTCAGTGAATATAGAGAGAATAAGAGAAAAGAGAGAGAGTATTAAATACAAAAGTAGATAATAGATTTAAAATCTTTTCTCTCTTTTACTTATACACGCCACTTGACAACAATTAAGACGAATTGGAACAGTCTTTACACCTGTCAGCCATTTAGTAGTTAAGACAATAGTTAATGGGCACGGGAAATAAGTAATGATTACTATACACATGCAGTTTTTCAATAAAAAAAATTGTTCCCACTAAACAAGTAATTATGACTGTCTTTAACTAATTTTAACCAATATTCTGATAAAATAGAACCGTTCAAGTATTGACCTAAAATAAATTAAATAAATAAATACTACCACGTAAGCATCAGAACTTGACTATTATCAGAATTTAAAGGTCATCAGAATATAGCTTCTGTACTCAAAAAGTGAATGTTTATTTCTGTAATTCTTCACACAAATACTGATATGGTTTCCGCAGAACTTAATCATCAGAACTTCCATCAGAACTTGTCCTCAGAATTTATACAACTGACACTGAAGCTGTTCATCTAAAACAACATTGATCACTACAATAATTTTCATCATTCATATGGAGTGTAAGTGTGTGCTTTAAGCTAAATATCAGACAAAGAGTAAAGTCTGATTCACTTCAGTACATCTTAGAAATAAGGCATAACTAAGAACTTTGCTCAAAATCTGTCATTAGTCTGAAGTCTACTATAGAATGAGTTCATGCATGAGTCCACCTCAACTGTTTTGTGCTCATTTTATGCATCTTTTGATATTCTTTTTTCACAGGAGATCCTCAGTGTAAGTGAGTCACAACTGCTTATCAGAATTTATACTATTATCAGAGTATTTCTCCAGTAATCAGAGAATGTGAAAAGTCACCAAGAAAATTTATTTTGCTTTTCTAATGCATATTACTTAATACCAGCAATGCACTTAGGTCTTCCTTTCCACATATATTTTTCTCTAGATCTCAAAGGAGTACCTGATATTTAGTTCTTTTCTTTAATTTTTCTTTTGATAAGTGAGGCTTATCAGCACTTAGTACATTCATAAGATTTACCAACATCAGAACTTAACAGATAAGAAACACTATTCTAGTTTTTGACTTAGTAATAAGATACACAAAGTAAACCTAACCAAGCTCAATATCAGAATTTGCTTGTGTTAAAAGATTTCCAAATAAACAATTACTTCAAACATGGGATCTTTAGTATATTAGAGACTATTAAGTCAGCATCTAGCACAGTTATCCTCATTGGATTGAATAGTCACAGAAACATTCATATCACTATCAGAGTTTATAAATTCATATCAGACAACAATCAACACTTAGGTAAATTTCAATTTAAGCACATATTACATAAAGATAGTAATATCTGTAAATACTGATCATAAGGTCTGATGTATCAGAACATAAACTAAATAGATTTAAAGAAAGAACCTGAAACCATTCCAAGTTCATTTACCAATCTTTTAAAAGTAGCTCCACTCAGTGGTTTTGTGAAGATATCTGCTAGTTGTTGATCTGTTGGAACAAAATGCAATTCCACTGTACCTTTCATCACATGTTCCCTTATGAAGTGGTACCTAATGCTGATGTGCTTTGTCATTTAGTGCTGAACTGGATTACCTGTCATAGCAATAACACTTTGATTATCACAGTAAATGGGTATTTTAGAATATTTTAACCCATAATCCAGTAACTGATTCTTCATCCAAAGAATTTGTGCACAACAGCTTCCTGCAGCAATGTACTCTGCCTCTGCAGTTGATGTGGAAATTGACTTTTATTTCTTGCTAAACCAAGAAACTAATCTGCCTCCAAGAAATTGGCAGCTTCCACTTGTGCTTTTCCTGTCAATTTTGCACCCTGCAAAATCTGCATCTGAGTAACCTATTAGCTTAAAGTCTGATTCCCTAGGATACCACAATCCTAGATCAGCTGTACCCTTAAGGTACTTGAAAATTCTTTTCACATCTGTTAAATGAGGTTCTCTTGGATCTGCTTGAAATCTTGCACAAAGACAGGTAGCATACATAATATCAGGTCTACTTGCAGTTAGATAGAGTAGTGAGCCAATCATACCTCTGTAATCAGTAATATCTACTGATGTACCAGTATCCTTATCCAATTTTGTTGCAGTGGCCATAGGAGTGGATGCACTTGAACAGTCTTGCATTCCAAATTTCTTCAACAAATTTCTGGTGTACTTAGATTGACAAATAAAAGTTCCTTCTTTATTCTGCTTGACTTGAAGACCCAGAAAATAGCTAAGTTCTTCCATCATACTCATTTGATATCTTGACTGCATTAGCTTGGAAAACTTTTTACAAAGTCTGTCATTTGTAGAACCAAAAATGATATCATCAACATATATATGCACCAAAAGTAAGTCCTTTCCATGGTTGAGATAGAATAAATTTTTGTCAATAGTCCCTATGTTAAATCCACATTCCAGAAGAAACTGAGCTATTGTCTCATACCATGCTCTTGGAGCTTGCTTAAGGTCATAAAGTGCTTTATCAAGTCTGTAGACATGATCAGGAAATTTTGAATCTACAAAACCTGGAGGTTGTTCAACATATACTTCTTCTTCCAATTCTCCATTAAGAAAAACACTTTTTACATCCATTTGAAAGACTTTAAACTTTTTGTGAGCAGCATAAGCCAAAAATATCCTAATGGCTTCCAATCTAGCAACTGGTGCAAATGTTTCATCATAATCAATTCCCTCCTGTTGAGAATATCCTTTTGCAACCAGCCTTGCTTTATTTCTTGTAATTATGCCATCACTATCAGTTTTATTTCTGAACACCCACTTTGTACCAACAACAGATCTATTCTTTGGTCTTGGCACTAGGGTCCAGACTTTATTTCTTTCAAATTCACTTAACTCTTCCTGCATTGCTTGCACCCAATCAACATCTTGAAGAGCTTCTTCCACTTTCTTTGGTTCAGTCTGAGAAAGAAAAGAATGATAGAGACATTCATTTGAAGAGTTAGTCCAAGTTCTAACACCTGCTTCAGGATTTCCAATAATCAAGTTATGTGTATGTGCTTTAGTCCACTTTCTTACAGATGGAAGGTGATCTCTAGAACTGGATGCTCCCCCATGATCCATGCTGTCTCTATCAACATTTTCTAATACTCCCCCTGAAATTATGCTCTCTGAGTTGGAGCCTTCAGAATTTGAGGTTCCAGAATTATCAGAACTTGGCCCATCAGAACTTGATGAATCAGAACTTGAAGAGCCTGTTCTAGGTTCTGATGCTTCTTGATATGTGGTTGATCTTCAATATGCTCCCCTGCACAGGTGCATTTTCCTTTGGCATAGTCATCACAGTTTCAATAACATCAGAGTTTAACCCATCAGAGTTTGCAATATCAGGATTTAAACTATCAGAATTTACAGAATCAGAATTTAAAACTTCATTCTCAAATCTCAGCTGATAATGATCATTGAAATCTTCAAGTCCAGTAATCTTCTTATCATCAAAAGAGACATTGATAGATTCCATGACAACCCTTGTTCTTAAATTGTAGACTCCGAAGGCTTTTGTGGAAAGTGAATATCCAACAAAAAATTCCTTCATCAGCTTTTAGATTAAATTTGGATAGCTGTTCAGAATGAGTCTTAAGAACAAAATACTTGCATCCAAATACTTGAAAGTACTTCAGATTTGGCTTCTTTTTCTTCACATCTCATATGGTGTGTTTCCATGCTTGTTGATAAGTGTTGCATTCTGAGTAAAACAAGCAGTCTGCACAGCTTCAGCCCAAAAGTAGGTTGGTAACTTTGCTTCATCAAGCATAGTTCGTGCAGCTTCAATAAGAGTTCTATTCTTTCTTCCAACAACTCCATTTTGCTGTGGAGTTCCAGGAGCAGAGAATTCCTGCTTTATTCCATGGTCTTTGTAGAATTCTTCCATGATCAAATTCTTGAACTCAGTGCCATTATCACTTCTTATGATTTTCACAAAGTCTTTGACCATTTTATCCAGTTGTTTGACATGATCAATCAAGATAGATGCAGTTTCACTTTTTGTGTGCAAGAAATACACCCATGTGTATTTGGTAAACTCATCTACTATGACCATAGCATATTTCTTCTTTGCAATAGATATGACATTCACTGGACCAAATAGATCAACATGTAGTAGGTGATAAGGCTCAAGAATTGAACATTCAGTCTTGCTCTTGAATGATGATTTTCTTTATTTTGTCTTTTGACATGAATCACAAAGGCCATCAGGAGCAAATACTGATTTTGGAAGTCCTTTCACAGGATCTTTCTTGACTAGTTCATTTATATTGTTAAAATTTAAATGAGAGAGTTTCTTGTGCCAATCCCAGCTTTCTTCAATTGATGCTCTGCTTAACAGACAGATTGCAGAACCATCAGAACTTGTTGCAAGCTTGGATTAATAAATATTACCATGCCTGTATCCCTTCAGAACAACTTTGCCTGTAGATTTGCTTACAACTTCACAGTGTTCTTCAAAGAAATCCACATGATAACCTCTGTCACAGATTTGACTAACACTCGGCAGATTGTGTTTAAGTCCTGAGACTAGAGCTACTTTTTCAATGATGACATTCCCAAGATTGATATTTCCATATCCCAGAGTTTTTCCCATGTTGCCATCTCCATAAGAAACTCCTGGGCCAGCTTTCTCCACAAAGTCTGATAGCAGGGCTTTAGTTCTAGTCATATGTCCTGAACATCCACTGTCCAGAACTAGGATGTTTTTCCTGTTGCCCTGCAATCACAAAAACCACTAATGATTAGTTTTAAGGACCCAGACTTGCTTGGATCTTTTGGCCTTATTAAGTTTGTTAGCATTTACAGCGGATTTAACTTTAGAGTTTATGCTAACATTTTTCATATCAGATTTTACAGTATCAGACTTTGCATCAGAACTTACACTAGAAGGAATAATGCTAATTTTTTTAAAGAAGGTTTTATTTGATAATAATCATAGTACCAATGAAAACAAGTATTTTGTGGTTTAAACCTAACAGTCTGACTCTTAACTCCTAATTTAGGAGGTAAAGAGTTTATATCCTTATTCTTCCTGCAAAAAGAAGCAAGATGGTTAGTGTTTCCACAGTTATTGCATTTCTTTCTAGGAGCATTAGGAACAGACTTATAATTATTGCTTTTATTCACACCTTCCTTTCCATTCCTATTTTTCCTAGGTGGCTTTACCTTGTTTACATTCTTAATCTCTTTCAGCTTATACTTAAGCTGCTTCTTTGTCATTAAGCCTATGTTAACTTCAGTTGGTTTATCCTATTTTAATTTGTCAGAAGTCGACTCTGCCTTAATTCCTGTATCAATATCTTTCATCTTTTCAAAATCAGACTTTACAGTTTTAGCGACAAACTTAACAGGATTTACCTTTGGCTTAGTAGTCTATTTAACAATAATTGGCTTAATTTGTTCAGTTCCTATTTCACTTTTATCATCTCCATAACCTAAGCCCTCTTTCCAGTTTCCACTACTTAGCAAATTCTGAGTTGTTCTGCCTGAGTTAGTCCAAGTCCTGATAATCTCTCTTTCCTTTTCTAACTCAGTTTTTAGAGATTGATTCAATTTTAACACTTCATCTCTAACATAAAAAGCATCATCTCTTTCTTTCTGAGTTTGATGGAACATAACTAACTCTTTTTCTAAACAGTCATTCCTTTTCTTAAAAGCCAGATTTTCAGAAGTTAACCTATCACATGTTAAAGTCTAATCTCTATAGCTAATGAAAATGGTTTTAAGATAAGATCTCAACTCAGTAATATCATCAGTATGAAAAACATAAGTTGTTTGAGGTACCTTTAACTCAGCAGCATCTGAAACTCTTCTTATCAGAACTTCCAATTTTCCTGGAAACCTTATTTCCCTTTCTGAATTTCCTGTAGGCTATCTTTGTGATACCCTTCACCATAAGAGCACACAATTTCATCATCTCTTCATCAGCATCCATCTCAGATAGACTTTTAGTTTCCGAATCCTCATCATTATCAGAACTTGATGATTCTGAATCAGACTTTGTGATGAGAGCCTTTCCTTTGCCTTTCTTTGAGACAACCACTTTGGGGAATTCCTCCTCAGCCCTAAGAGCAACTGTCCTTGACTTTCTCCCATGCCTCTTGCTTCTTTAATCCATCTCAAGTTCATGAGTCTTGAGCATACCATAAATTTCATCAAGAGCATAGTTGTCTCTTATAGTAGTAGACTTCAAATCCCAACTTTCAGGAAGAGCTAACAGGAATTTTAGATTTGAATCTTCAAGATCATATTCCTTGTCCACCAGTGACAGATCATTCAAGAGTTTGACAAACCTGTCATATAATCCAGTTAATGACTCATCAGCTTTTGAGTCAAAGTGCTCATACTCTTGAGTGAGTATAGTCTTCCTGTTTTTCTTGATTGCATCAGTTCCCTGACACCTTGTTTCCAAAGCATCCTATATCTCCTTTGCAGTCTTGCAATTAATTACCCTATTTGACATGACATTATCAATGGCACTATGCAGCAAATGCCTTACCTTTGCATCCTTGGCAATAGATGAGATATTTTCTGCTGTATACTCACTTTTCTCCTTTGGTATGGTCTTTGCTGGATGATCCGCAACTACAACAGAGAGCTTGATTGGCTTATGTGGTCCTTCATAAATTCTGTTAAGGTATTCTGGATCTGTAGCTTCCAGAAACATAGCCATCTTTACTTTCCATATGGGATACACAGAAGGTCTCAGCATGGGAACCCTAATAGTCTCATATCAACTGTGGATTTGAGTCTTTGGAGTTTCTTCAGTTTTGGTGGGCTTGGTTGGAGTTTGTTCTTCTTCAGACATGATTTTTTTGGATCTTTACTGTATTTGTGTTAACAGATAGGCTCTGATACCACTTGTTAGGTCACACACACTGTAGAAGGGGTTGAATACAGTGTATAATACAGTCAAATCGAATTAAGAACACAAGTATGTAACAAAGAATAATCTTATTAATAAAACAGTATTGCAATGGAACCGTTCTCTCTCAGTGATGAACAATATCACTAAGAGCTATTAGGGTTACAATAAATAATATTCTCGATAATGATAACACATCTAGGGTAAACCCTATGCTGTGTTTATATACCACACAGTTACAAGATAATCTCTAATTGATATCGAATATAATTCTGTATCCTAAAATATATCAATTAGTTATCTTTTCCTCCAAGTCTTCTATTCTTCATAGAATTCTTCTCCATGCATATCTCTTCTTGTTTTAGTCTTGATCTTTTTTCCCTTCAATCAGCCGCCTTCCTTATCTGAAAGTCTTCTTAAGTCCCGATATTATCTCCTGATGAATATCTTCTGATATCTTAAGTTCTGATAACTTAAGTTCCGACTTCAGTATAAGTATTGATTTCCAGTTAAGTCCTGATTTGTCCTGTTAGTCAAGATCTGAAAACTAAACACAAATCATTATTAGACATTGAAAGATATATGTCCTAAGTCCAATCATGTATGAGGATTTAGGAATAACTTTTATGTAATCTGTTTTGATTTCATTGATATTAATAAAAGACTTATTTTGTTTTTATTGCGGGCTCTATCTATTTAAATGTTTAAATAAGATATACCACAGTTTAGAGTAAAGCTCTTTATGGATTGTGATAAGATCATAATAATGAGACCTAAAAGATGATAACTATAAACTTAAATAGTTCCTGGTCGTAGGATTACTAACTGGTAATTAATAATCCGCAAAGATCGGTACATACTATGCTTGCTTCATTATGAAGAATGTCTGTTCTCATAGACATTTGTGTGGTGACACTATAGCTAGTATGTAGGTGCTTATTATAGAATAAGTTCACTGAACATGACTCACACAGCTGAACAACTGATGGAGTTCACTCACGTGTCAGCAGTTGTTCACATAGTGATAGTTGTACAAGTATCCTTAGACTTGAGGTCATCATAGTCATCTTGTGTACACTGAACTATGCTTTGGTTTAGTTCTTAGTCTCAAGGGACAATTATAAAGGGCTTATAAAGGGCTCTACTGGGTATAGGAATTTGTACACGAAGATAGTGTATGATCAATAAAGGATCTACCCCTTCCAGTGTAGGAAGAGAATGTTCAATGCTGATCCACTTATGTTAGTTCAGGAATCTCTGGCCAGAGTGAATGAAATTAGAAAGGAGTTTCTAATTTACATTAAATAGAACTAAGCATAGTGAATGGGAAAGCAAGTGATTAAATAAGATAGGCTTGACACAAGTTCCATGCCTTGTATTTAATCGTGACATTGCTGGGTAAAATGAATTAATTGTACGGTAACTACTCACTGAATAGGTTCTTGGTATTCTAAGCAGTGAATTCGTATTATCCGGATAGTCGCGATATGCTGAGAAGTATCCCTCACGATGTAGAATAAATATGATTAATTAATTAATCATATTTAATGAATTAGAGAATTTATATAAATAATGATAAAATAGTTTTATTATTATTTATTTCTACTACCGGCTTAATATTGAACCTACAGGGTCACACCATAAAAGATAATGATTTAATGGTGGAGGAATTAATTAATAATGGCTAATAATTATTTATTTATGAAATAAATAATTAATTGGCAAATTTAATAATTGATTAAATGAGATTTAATTGATTATAAATTAATTAAGAAAAGGTTCTTAATATTATTAATTAAGAATTTAATTTTTGAAAATTAAATCAAGTGAGAGAATTATTTCTAAAGAGTTTTGAAAAAGGATTAATAATTAAAAGGTGTTTTAATTATTAGTGAGAATAATAAAGGGTTAATAATAATAATATTTTATGGGAAAATTTTCTGCTGAAAATTTTGCCTATAAATATACTATTATAGACCCTATTTTTGCAAAAAAACCAAAAAAAAGATTTACAAAACCCTAATTCTCTCCATCTCCTCCTCCTTCATTACATCGTTTTCTTGGTGGATACCGGTGGAGTGCTTCACACTTGAGGAGCAGCTGCTAAGGATCTCCGTTCATCATTTTTGGATCGCCATTAAAGACCTCCATCTTTCCATTAACGTAAAGCTTCTTAAGGTAAACATACTGAACTACGAATTAAATATTATTTTTCGCATGGATCATGCGGAGGGTTTCGGGTTTTTTTTAAGATTTAAATTTATGTTTTCGCTGCGTTTATGTGCTAAAAACCCTTCAATGGCATCAGAGCTACTTGGAAAAAGTTTTTAATTCATTTATGTGTTTAACTGTTTTCGATATATGAGCATGTACGTGATTCGCCATGATTTGATGTTGATATAATATGCTTATATATGTATGGTTTTGAATATATGATATTAATGTGAGTTGTATAATCATAAGATGATTATGTAATCTGTATATATACTGATATATACATGATTTATGTTTGTTCTAATTATGAGAATCATATTAGATACGGATTCTGAATTGGCTGCTGCAGATTTGCAGAAATCTGGGTCTGGTGTCCGATTTACGCAAACGAATACCCTATTCCATAGGTAAACGAGCGTCTGAACAAAACTGATAGCAAAAGCTATCAACGACTCGTCTGTAAGGCGTTTGACGTCGATTACTTCCCTTAAACAGTGATTCTTGTTTTTCTGATTTGATTCTGATTTTTCTGATTTTTGTCATATTTTCTTTTTATGATTAGATCATGGATAATATGATATGTTAAGATCAGATTATGTGTTTTAACATGCTTTTATGTGTTGTATGAGCATGGTGGATGGTTATGGCCTTTCGACCTTAGTGTAATGGTTTTGGTTTTGGTTTTAAATACGACTTGCATGTCGTCAATCTTTGTAATCATAAATCTCAAATGTAACTCTAGTTATTCTTATAAGTTCATTAGATTGGTTTTACTTTCAATCATGTAATGTAATTGAAGACTCAAGAAGGCTATCCAATGGAGGTGATACAAAGAAGAAGATGAGGCATACAAGAAGTCTAAACAAAGAAGAAGACTTATGTAATAAGTAGTTGTATTTATTTTCATCACCATATTAGATTGACCTTGATCTTTATCATGAGCTTGATAAAGATCACATAGGATGGGGCTATAACCAAATACATTTACTTTATTGCACTTTACATTTACTTGTTTATTTAATTTTATATATGAGATATATGCCTATGTTTACCATGCGATGATAGATTTAGGTGAACTTAAATCAGTATAAGGCGTGCTCTAGAAAATCTAGAATATGAATCGTTTCTTGCCTTTACAATAAATATTATGAATACGATTATGAGATTCTTGTGTTTATGAAACACGTAATTGAATATGAATTTTCAATATTGAGAGAAAGGATGATTCTGTCAACAACAGATTTCTATCTGTAAGAAAGGGTTATTAAGTGACGCCTCTTGACAATGCTCCATCCGATCTGGGATTCATCTGATTATCGATTATTGATTTGAAATATTTAATTTAAAAGGAAGAATCTCTTTATAATATGATTATGATTGTAACGTAATATAATCCCTCTAAAATTAAATAATATCAAGTAGTAATTGGTCAATGACACAACAGGCTTGTGTCGATCATAGCCTTCCAACATGGTAGAAAGTGGTTCTTATTTTTAAATCATTGTCGTTTCGTGCTACAGCCGAGGGCTTTGATTTCGAAATAAGAAATACTTGTGTATTACATAGAGATGTGTACATTGAATTAGAATCTAAAGGTCGGTACGTGCTACAGCCGTGTTGGAGACTGATTCAATTGTACGAAATGTTGGGTTAGACTTGACTTAGAATATTGAGTTTGTCGTGCCACAGCCGTGACTCAATTATTCAAGAGGCTAAACTTATATTAGGGAATAACATAAGATATAATTGACAAGAGTTGTCTGCCTATTGAACATCACATGGCGTTTCGTGCCACAGCCGAGGTTGTGTGATGGAATGTAGGATCCCTATTCCCACTAGCATTATGAATGCTTAATTTTCACTTAGGAGGTTGAAAAAATTAGATAAACTAGTGGGAGACACTTATGAATAAAGACCCGATTCATATATTGTTTTGAAATGAAATTGAATATTTGCTAAGTGTTGTTATGTGTTTATCATTTACAGATTTACTATATTCGTCATGTCTTCTGCACTATCACTCCGGAGCATACTAGATGCTCACAAGTTGACTGGTCCTAATTTAGCTGTTTGTTTTCACTGTAACAAGATGGGGCACTGGAAGAGGAACTGCAAGGTTTACCTTGCAGAATTGAAGAAGAAGGGTAGTGAGACTACCGCTTCTGATTCAGGCATGTTCATGATCGAAGTTAATATGTCACTAGGTCAAATTTCTACTTGGGTATTAGATACCGCCTGTGGTTCTCATATTTGCAATTCGTTGCAAGGACTAAAGGGAAGTAGGACTCTTGAAAAAGATGAGGTGATCCTACGTATGGGCAATGGAGCAAGGGTTGCGACCATATCTGTAGGATCATTTAGTTTACATATGCCTACGGGCAAGACTATTATTTTGAATAATTGTTATTACGTTCCCTCTATTGTGAGGAATATTGTTTCTATTCCTATGTTGGATGTGGATGATTTTTCATTTATTATTAAGAATTATGAATGTTCTATCCTTAGAGATAATATTCTTTTTGGACGTGGCATTTTAAATAATGGTCTGTGTAATAACCCCAATTTTTAAAAATTTTTGAAACCCGGATGAATAGTAACTTTTGATGGCAATACTGATTAAAAAAATTTATCAGACCACGATATATAGGAGTACTGTTATGGAAATTCTAAGATCGTATTAGTATTCCATAAAGAAAATAAGTGTATGTAAAAGCCGTCGGATTTCGAAAACGAGCACTTTTATTTTTCCCCGAGATTTCCACCAGACATTAAGGGATTTAAGAAATTAATATTAAGATGAAGGATTTTAAATTCAAGGATTATAAATGAGAATTAATTTAGGTATTAAAAATACTAAGAAGATTTTATCAATTAAACCATTAAGGTATTTAACCAAACGATCAACGAGATTGAGTGATAACCGGACAAAGAAATGAATAACGACTCTTGTAAATATCTTTGCAAGTGGCAAGGCAAGTGGATGGTTGATCAAACAAGAAACCAAGTGATAGTTAGGAAGGAATGGCTAGTTAATTATATAGTTAACTAGGGATGATCTCATCTCACCACAAATCACCACCATATGGCAAATGGTGAGATCATCTTCCACTAACTCCTTTGTTTATTATTAACTTAGCAAAATATCAAGACAACCCATTATTATCCACCACATTATTCCACCAACACAAGAAAGCAAAAGAATTTCCTCCCCCATTTCCATTGCTCTAGGCCAAAACAGAACCAGTACATTAAAAATAATGTATCTCCTTCATTTCTCACTCAAATGTTGTGTTCTATAGCTCGTTGGAAAGGTATTGAGATGGCCTACAACTATTGTTCACAAGTCTTGTCCAAATAAGCAAGGTAAGACCCTCATTTTTACAGTTCTTTCAATCGGACTTTTAGAAACTTCAAAGCCTAACTTTGTGTTCTTGATTTCTTTGGAAAGATAAAGTTTGTAGGAGGCTCCCTAAGGCTTCCTAGCAACTTAACACCTCCCAAGGAAGGTATAAACTTCAAAACCTAGCCTTTAATTTATTTGTTATTAAGTTTAATGGTTGGTTTTGTGAAATGAGAAGCATGGATTGTGATTATTAGTAGTTTGGTTTGATTTGGAAGTGTTTTGGTAATTGAAGCTTGATTATAGTTCATAGGTCTTGATTGTGGTTGTTTGAGTTGAAAAACTTGGAGGTTATGGACTGATGTGGTATGGTTTAGGTGAAGTTTTGTTGTTTTGATGGTTATGAGTTGGTTGGTGGTTAATTGGAATAGTTTAAACATTGGTAATCGCGTAAACATAACCGTCGTAATGCCCATTTTTATTCCACTGCTTGTTCTTAGTGTTCAGGAAAGAAAACTTAACAAACAATCTGTAACATTGCCATGTTTAGCTAGAGCGTGTCTTAAGCTTCTTTTTGATATGTGGATCGCTTGGTTCCGATGTACGGTTTAGGAGAAACGACCGTTTTAAGTAACGGCGTTTTGCGAACGAATCTTTACCCCTTGCTTTACTTTGAGACCTTGTTTAAGTCCCCTAAAAGATAATTGGATTACGAAACAATTATGTAAGGTATATTAGTAAGTTGGTAGAGTAATCGTGAAAGATTCGCATTAAAATTCGTAACGATTAATTTATTAAAATTGGTGGAGCTGAGGGTGTGCGAACGATTAACGCAAATCGTTAAGCGTATAAGGGAACATTAGGGTCTAAGTGGATAAAGTCTAGTTTCTTAAGCGACCGTGGTTTAATTCCGGCTTATGTTGTTGTTCATAGGTTACTGGACCCACTCTAAGCTTAAGTCTACACCGGAGGACTCAGGCAAGTTTTCTACCCATTATACTGTTGTTGTGATGTATATATGTATATGCATTATCTTGTGATAAGTGCATGATTGTTATTAGCAAATCTTGCGATATATTGGAGCATGCTGATATGGTAAATATGCATGTCTGTTTCGTAATCTTGATATCTAATTGTTGATTCAATTGCTTATAAGTTGCATAATACCTATGCTAGAGATAAGCAGTAGTTGCGTATACCCTTAGTATAGGGGACCCAAAGGTGAACATATTTCTAAACCGGGAGTCGATGTTCCCGAGTATAATATATATATATTTATATATATATATATATATATAGATATAGTTTTCAAAACTATTAATCGAATAAGGTTTATTCGATAACTTTATTTTATTTAATGAATATTATTTTGAATATTCATTCGAGGACTTATGACTCCGCTTATTTTATTTAATGAATATTATTTTGAATATTCATTCGAGGACTTATGACTCTGCACATTTTATTAAATAATATTATTTATTTTACTAAAGAATAATGTTTCGATAATCAAACTTATTTTCGATTTTTCAAATGAAGATCGTACTTTCGTATAAGTATATCTTTGGTTATTTATTATTCATTTCAAGTATGAGTTTTAAAACTTCTACTTCAATTATTTTTATAGAGATTATCCTTTATGGGAATATCATTTAAATAATAATATTCGGATATTTTCTAATATATCGGGACTGATTTATTTCATTAAATTAGCATTACCCCAAACATACTTAAAAATATTTTCGAGTCTTCAAAATGATTTTAAAAGTTAGAGCGGATCCCAAAAACTCATTTCCAGATTTAAGATCTTCCATTCGAAGGAGACTTGAATATTCGCTCAAAAATCTTAGGGATTCGGCTCTGTGGTGTATTTTATATTCGCAACGTGGTTGCTGTTTTGAGAAAACAATTTGATTATTTGCCCAATGTTCGGGAAGTAAGTCCATCTAATTGAGTCGGCATAAGCGACAGGTCGGGGTACGGTCTATGAAGGTGTAAGAGGCTGGGTGACAGTCCATCCACGCGTGAGTGGCCGGGTAACGGTCTAGCGCGAGGTCCTAATACGGCCAGGGTGATGACCGGCGAAGAATTCATCCATCTACGGTAGAAAAGGTTACTTATTGGTATCTTTGCCTGATTAGCAAGATATCGGGTTTATGTCAAAATTCTTTTCCTTTCCAAAATTCATTGGATGTTACAAACTCTGTATATACTTTACATGACAGAGGTTTTCAGGAAATGTATGAGAGAGATATATAATATATATATCGTGACTTAATGAAGTATCTCGTAACTTCATTTCTTTTGAATGATATTATAAAGATTGAATCTATTCAAATTTTGTCTTGTAGTCTCATCTATGTGATGAACTTTTGAAACTAATTATAACTTGAACGGTGGTAGTTCAAGTAGTATTCGGAAAAGATATAAGTATATTGGAGTATCTTTTAACTTCATCTTTTAAACTTATATCTAGTAAATAATTATCTTATGCATGTCAAAGATTTTCAGAAAAACATTGAGAAAAGGTTAGATATATGAGATCACCTTGCAACGATATTTTTATACAGTTATAAACTGGAACTCTATGTTTATTATGCATGGAAGAGGACTTCCAAGATTTTGAAAAGTATATGTACATATATACTGAATATTTTGCGACTTGGTCGCGTTAAGAGATCAAACTTGGTTCATTTATTCTTGACCAAGACTTTCATGAGTACTATGAGAATGCTCATATATTGTAAATTATTATACATATTATTTCGGTGTGCTTGTTGCTCACCCTTGCTTTCTTCTTTCATCACACAACAACAGATAAACAAGATGAGTATGACCAAGCTCCCAATTCGTGAGCGGATAGGAAACGTTTCGCAGTTTCCTGTAGGCGTTGATGCCGTTATGGCTGAGGTAGGAGCTACCAATAGGCTAGGCTTTCAACTTTTGATGTACCAGACTTATGTATATTATGAATTGTAATAATGGCAAAGAATATGTAAATTTATTCAGAAACCCTTTTGAGGTGTAATGACTTATAATTGTGGAATAAAATGACTTGTGTTATTTTTGTTATTCATCTCTGAGACTATAACTTGTGGTATGTGTATATTATGGGGTCACAGTACTCAGTAGTTGGTTGACTGTTAAGATTAAGTATTGATAAGGGAAATGGAACTCGTGACAACCCGAATCCTCGACCCCGAATTTGGGGGTGTTATAGAAATGGTATCAGAGCTAAGCGTTATAAACCTCAGAGATGATGTGACGTTAAAATAATAAGTTCAGTAAGATAATAAGAACTCTTGCCAAGTTCATAGTCGGACTACCTAACGTAGTACTGACAGTTAAAATCCTTATGGGAACCCTTATAAATATCGTGATAGAAGTGTAGTTCGTTATCGTATATGGTAGCGGGACTCCGAACCCTGAGGTTGAGGAGCAACATCGCGATGATGTTTTGCTACATATTGGGGATCAGATTGTGGATCCGATAGAGCATCCTAACAAGGGACCGGATGATGTTCATATTGAGGATGTAGCGGTTGGGGATGTTTTCTTAGAAGGGATTGTTCCTGAGGAGGATCCCGTGGAAGATCCTGACAAGAATGAATAAAGGACCACTGAGGAATTGATAACCATGGTTAGGGAAACTACTAGAGGTAGGATTGGTCGGTCACTACCGGAGGTTCGTTCAAGTTCGTAAAGATAGTAGCCCCTTTAACGCGGCTTACTCATAAGACTGAGAAGTTTGAATGGACAGAGAAATGCGAGAACAGCTTTCAAGAACTGAAGCAAAGGTTGGTGACGGCTCCTATGTTGGCGTTACCGGATGGAAAATGAGATTTTGTGATTTGTATTGACGCTTCGCATAAGGAATTAGGGTGCTTCTTATACAGCACAACAAGGTAATCGCGTACGCGTCAAGATAATTAAGGGAATATGAAAATCCAATATCCTACCCATGAGCTTGGGCTCGTGGCAATATTTTTGCCCTAAAGATTGGAGGCACTACTTGTATGGAGAGAAGTGCGAGATTTACACAAGCCATAAGTGCTCTAGTACATTTTAACACAGAAAGTGCTCAACATGCGCCAGAGGAGGTGGTTAGAGCTAATCAAGGATTATGATTATGAGATACTTTATCATCCAGGGAAAGCCAAAATGGTGGGTAATGCCCTTAGTAGAAAGGAGAGACTCAAGATGATAACGTCTTTGGGAGAGTTGATAAGAGATTTCGAAAAAATGGAAATAGAAGTAAAGGTAATCGGAGCCAGAACTGAAAAGCTGTTTGAGATTGTAATACAGCCCGAATTATTGAAAAAGATCATATTGTGCCAAGAAAAAGTAATGAATGAAGGCAGAGAGTCAATGACTGGAGAAGATATCCATATCAAGAAAGAAAGAACCCATAACATAATGAAATGGAAAACAAGGATTTTAACGTATAAGATAACCCTGATTATATGGAAGGATGAAACATTTCATATCGAGAAAACAGAAGTCGAGCAAGATAGGGAAACCAGGACGGTACTCCTATGGGGCAATTCGTGGAGCTGCCTAAATAGAACTTATACTTTTACCCCCCAACCACCACCCTGAGGAAACAGTGTAGTGGGAAATTCTTTCAGGACCTTTAAGTCGCTAAGCTCTCAGTGTTTCAAGGAACAAGTTGACCCAATCGAGGCAAGAGCCTGGCTAAAGGAAATATAGGAATCATTTGAGATTCTAAATGATTGACGAAGCGAAAAAGACTGTTTTTTTTTCACTTACCTTCCTAAGAGAGAGGTCACCCGTTGGTGAAAGGCCAAGAAAGACACGGGGCCAGAGGTTATAATAAACCGATTAAAGTTCAGTCAATTGTTTTCGGGAAAGTACTTCCCAAGATTATAGAGATAGTGTAAAAGCTTTAGAGCCAGAACCAAGGCGGACGAATATGATGAATTATGAATCTAAGTGGTAAAAGTTGGCAAGATTCATCCTGATGACACGAATCCCAGAACAACATGATGTTTAAAGTCAATGATTAATGGGTTCATGAAATGATTGTAATAAAAAAAAGAAGCTGAAGTGGAAATGAATATAAAGGCAATAAAGTTTGTGGAATGATAAGGGAGTTGGGTATGAGGAAACCCTAAAGACTTGTAGCAATAGAAATAGAAAAGTATGCAATCGTTAGGATGAGCGTGATTCACCATGAGTTAAAGTTGGTGGTTGAAGGCATAAGAGATACATATATTTTATCCCCTTTAAGTTGGGAGGATTCGAGGAAACCTTGAGATAGTTCGAAGGATAAATAATGAGACGCAGATAGACTGAGGAGACAAGAAAGTAAGAAATTAGGAAATTGGATGAAGGAAGTGACCTTCAAGAATGTGAAGTGTAAGTAACGCATGTGAATTGATACCCAAAAAGGGGGACACCAGGTATAAAAGATATCACAACATTGAGATGACTGTTGAGATAAATAAAAGAGGTAAATGAGTAGTTAGAACTAAAAAGTTCACGTTGAACACGACCTATATCTTCTAGAACATCCCTGTTATCATTACTGAATCAGGCAAGAAAAGCGGATAACCGTTGTTATCTTTTGGAGGCCATATTGATTTTTGAATACAGATATTATTGTGAAATTAGGCATATACTATTGAGGTGGGAATAATTGAATAAGATACCCTTATCAGGGATATATGACTAGATTTATCCATGTAAGGATGCAAGTACCTTTTTAAAGGTAGAATTAAGGATATAACCTCAATAGATTGAGATGAACCACGGGGGGATGCATAAAGGATGGCATTTCACCATTAATAGGGACATTATGAGTTTGGGTAGTACGGAATGAAGGACTAAGGCAACAACAACCTTTAAAGATCAGTGGAGAAAGTTTTCAGAACTATATAGACAATGATTCTGGTATTAGTAAATGGTATCTTGATATGCCCTGTACCTAGGGTGTACCTGATGAAGGATTTAAGGATAACCTTAGAGGTTTTACAAGGAGAAGGGTAATATTCAAAGTTCTCAAGAATAGAAATTTTGATAAAGGAAATATGACGTAATTATAATAATGCCAGGTGGGGCACGTGTTACACCATAAGAAAGTATAGATCGACCCAATGAGGGTCGAGATTGGTGAAAACGAGAAGGACCCAAGGTAAGGGACGTCCTAAGTATGATCGAAAGTCAGTCGTGACAATGTTCACATCTAAAGACTAAGGCAATGACTTATGGAAACATGGTGATTTTTTTTCTCACCAGGACTTAAGAAAAGCATTTTCACATAAGCAGTGATTGAAATGAGGTAGAAAATTTAGTTGGAGGTGGTTAAAATGACTTGATTGTAAGGAAATTTTACTATCAGGAAAGGGTAAAGAGGTGGCCGACACTCTAAGTGTAAGAGAGCAATTATAGGCGCTCGTGCCAGAGGAATACAGTGACGATAGTTAAAGCCGTGAAGGTTGTGTTATGGTTTGAAAGATTTAAATTCCTTTTGATGATTGTGCGATACTCAACCGTAATAGTAGTTTAGTAAAGATTTAATTCATGTAATCGCCGTGAGCGGGCTATCTATCTTAGCCTATATTGAGATAAGCCAGGACCATGTTACGAAAGGACTAAATGGACCTTTGAGCTTCATGTCTCCCAATAAAGACATATGGTTAATAATGGTATTAACCTGATATCGTTGCTTTCATTGAAACTCTTCTGCAATTTTATCTGCTTCATGTCATATGTACATCAAGTTCAGGAGTGTTCTTCATGAATCATGAACGGTGATCATGTTGACTCCTTAGAAGAATTGGATACGATAGCTATGGACTTTGTATGGTTAAATATTAAGATTTCATGGAAAACGAATGACTATAGTAGGTCCGTGGTGGACTATAGTAATACAGCAATGATTCTGCGAGTAATGAGCCGATTACAACCGTGAGAGTTGTATTGGAATGGATGTTGAGATTGAGTACAACTAATCGGGTCGTGGTGATGTATAAGTTATTAATGATAGACCGACTAAGCCGAACATTTACCTATGATATATTTATTCCTTCTTATCGATAAAGAGAGTATTACCCATACGAAGAAGGTTGTGGTATAGAAATGGATTCTAGTAACGATGAGGTCTAGAATAAAATCCCAGATTCGATTTTCGTTCTCGAGGGAGTTTCAAGGGTGATTATGTATAAGCTAGAGCAAGAGCATGGGTCCATAGAATGATGGACCGAATAGCAAAAATATTTAAGCAGGTGAAATGTGATGCTATAATACTTGATGTTGATATATATACGTATACGTTTTGTTCTCCTATGACAAACCTCTATAGTTCAGAGGTACATTCCAAGCCAGATATTTTATGGCAGTATTTTTTTCATATATACAATTCTCTTCAGTTCATTCTTTTCTCTTCTTTTCATTTCATGTAAGCTGAGAAGAACAACCCTTCCAGAAGGGGAGGTATTGCCGACTGACTATCTATCTGTATGATAGAAGCCTAGTAGGATACCATATGTTGTTTAATTGCTTGTCAAGTACTAAAGGCTGGCCACCTTCTGTACTAACTATGCAATATAATAAGTGTTCATGATCATAATGATCTCTCAATAAATTCTTTTACTTCTATACGAAGGACCAAGCTTTCGAAGATGATGGCAGCTAGAGATGAAGTGGTACCAAGTACGATGGTATTCCTATTCTAACGCGTTCGTGATACTAAGGTTGACGCAATTATTAAAAGGTTATAAAACTCTAGCGAGTAAAGGTATATCTAGAATAGTATTATGTACAGAAGATAGTACCGATTACGAACTGGAAAAGAATGGGTATTGAGAAGCAAAAGCTATAATGCTAGAAGCTATGATGAGAGTCTGTGAAATAGACTTGAACGAATTTGGAATGATCACTTAACGCGGATTGAGTTTTATTATGATAATAGATCATATGTCATTATCGAAATGTCATCTTATGAGATCCTTGAGGGAACACAATGTCGATCTCCCTTATGTTAGGATGAAGTTGCAGAGCGCTAGATGCTCAGACCAGCAGTGGTCCAAAGGACCAGGGATATAATAGATCTAATCAGAGGGTGGCTGGTAGTAGCCCAAGATGGACATAAAAAGTATGTTGATTTGACACGAAAGGACAAAGAGTAGGAAGTAGGGGACCTAGTGCAGTTATAGGTATTCCCTTGGAAATGATGGATGATGTTCGGAAAGAAAGGAAAGCCAAGCCCTCGAATTGTTGGACCCTTTGAGGTATTAAGACGTATTGGGAAGTTAGCATATGAGATAGCCCTACTTCCGAACCTGTAGAAAGTTCATAACATGTTCCATGTATCAATGTTAAGGAAGTTTAATTCGGATGCCAGACAAATAGGGGCGTATGAGCGCATAGACATGTAACCAGACGTAACCTATATGGAGCAACCAGGAAGGGTTATAGATCGAAAAAGGACAAGTGCTTAGGAGAAGGGTTATTAAACTAGTCAGAGTTTGGTGGTAGAACCATAATGTGGAAAATTGACTTGAGAGTTAGAAGGCACAATGCTAGAAAAGCATCCCCAACTATTTTCTATCTGATTCCGGGACGGAATCCTTTTAAGGAGGGGAGACTGTAATAACCCCAATTTTTGGAAATTTTTGAAACCCGGATGAATAGTAACTTTTGCTGACAATACTGATTATGAAAATTTATCAGACCACGATATATAGGAGTACTGTTATGGAAATTCTAAGATCGTATTAGTATTCCATAAAGAAAATAAGTGTATGTAAAAGCCGTCGGATTTCGAAAACGAGCACTTTTATTTTTCCCCGAGATTTCCACCAGACATTAAGGGATTTAAGAAATTAATATTAAGATGAAGGATTTTAAATTCAAGGATTATAAAGGAGAATTAATTTAGGTATTAAAAATACCAAGAAGATTTTATCAATAAAACCATTAAGGTATTTAACCAAACGATCAACGAGATTGAGTGATAACCGGACAAAGAAATGAATAACGACTCTTGTAAATACCTTTGCAAGTGGCAAGGCAAGTGGATGGTTGATCAAACAAGAAACCAAGTGATAGTTAGGAAGGAATGGCTAGTTAATTATATAGTTAACAAGGGATGATCTCATCTCACTACAAATCACCAACACATGGCAAATGGTGAGATCATCTTCCACTAAGTCCTTTATTTATTATTAACCTAGCAAAATATCAAGACAACCCATCATTATCCACCACATTATTCCACCAACACAAGAAAGCAAAAGAATTTCCTCCCCCATTTCCATTGCTCTCGGCAAAAACAGAACCAGCACATTAAAAATACTGTATCTCCTTCATTTCTCAATGTTATATTCTATAGCTCGTTGGAAAGGTATTGAGATGGCCTACAACTCTTGTTCACAAGTCTTATCCAAATAAGCAAGGTAAGACCCTCATTTTTACAGTTCTTTCAATCGGACTTTTAGAAACTTCAAAGCCTAACTTTGTGTTCTTGATTTCTTTGGAAAGATCAAGCTTGTAGGAGGCTCCCTAAGGCTTCCTAGCAACTTAACACCTCCCAAGGAAGGTATAAACTTCAAAACCTAGCCTTTAATTTATTTGTTATTAAGTTTAATGGTTGGTTAAGTGAAATGAGAAGCATGGATTGTGATTATTAGTAGTTTGGTTTGATTTGGAAGTGTTTTGGTAATTGAAGCTTGATTATAGTTCATAGGTCTTGATTATGGTTGTTTGAGTTGAAAAACTTGGAGGTTATGGACTGATGTGGTATGGTTTAGGTGAAGTTTTGTTGTATTGATGGTTATGAGTTGGTTGGTGGTTAATTGGAGTAGTTTAAACATTGGTAATCGCGTAAACATAGCCGTCGTAATGCCCATTTTTATTCCACTGCTTTTTCTTAGTGTTCAGGAAAGAAAACTTAACAAACAATCTGTAAAATTGCCATGTTTAGCTAGAGCGTGTCGTAAGCTTCGTTTTGATATGTGGATCGCTTGGTTCCGATGTACGGTTTAGGAGAAACGACCGTTTTAAGTAACGACATTCACGAACGAATCTTTACCCCTCACTTTACTTTGAGACCTTGTTTAAGTCCCCTAAAAGACTAATTGGATTACGAAACAATTATGTAAGGTGGATTAGTAAGTTGGTAGAGTACTCGTGAAAGATTCGCCTTAAAATTCGTAACGATTAATTTATTAAAATTGGTGGAGCCGAGGGTGTACGAACGATTAACGCAAATCGTTAAGCGTATAAGGGAACATTAGGGTCTAAGTGGATAAAGTCTAGTTTCTTAAGCGACCGTGGTTTAATTCCGGCTTATGTTGTTGGTCATAGGTTACTGGACCCACTCTAAGCTTAAGTCTACCCCGGAGCACTCAGGCAAGTTTTCTACCCGTTATACTGTTGTTGTGATGTATATATGTATATGCATTATCTTGTGATAAGTGCATGATTGTTATTAGCAAATCTTGCGATATATTGGAGCATGCTGATATGGTAAATATGCATGTCTGTTTCGTAATCTTGATATCTAATTGTTGATTCAATTGCTTATAAGTTGCATAATACCTATGCTAGAGATAAGCAGTAGTTGCGTATACCCTTAGTATAGGGGACCCAAAGGTGAACATACTTCTAAACCGGGAGTCGATGTTCCCGAGTATAATATATATTTATATATATATATATATATATACAGATATAGTTTTCAAAACTATTAATCGAATAAGGTTTATTCAATAACTTTATTTTATTTGATGAATATTATTTTGAATATTCATTCGAGGACTTATGACTCCGCTTATTTTATTTAATAAATATTATTTTGAATATTCATTCGAGGACTTATGACTCCGCTCATTTTATTAAATAATATTCTTTATTTTACTAAAGAATAATGTTTCGATAATCAAACTTATTTTCGATTTTTCAAATGAAGATCGTACTTTCGTATAAGTATATCTTTGGTTATTTATTATTCATTTCAAGTATGAGTTTTAAAACTTCTACTTCAATTATTTTTATAGAGATTATCCTTTATGGGAATATTATTTAAATAATAATATTCAGATATTTTCTAATATATCGGGACTGATTTATTTCATTAAATTAGCATTACCCCAAACATTCTTAAAAATGTTTTCGAGTCTTCAAAATGATTTTAAAAGTTAGAGCGGATCCCAAAAACTCATTTCCAGATTTAAGATCTTCCATTCGAAGGAGACTTGAATATTCGCTCAAAAATTTTAGGGATTCGGCTCTGTGGTGTATTTTATATTCGCAACGTGGTTGCTGTTTTGAGAAAACAATTTGATTACTTGCCCAATGTTCGGGAAGTAAGTCCATCTAATTGAGTCGGCATAAGCGACAGGCCGGGGTACGGTCTATGAAGGTGTAAGAGGCTGGGTGACAGTCCATCCACGTGTGAGTGGCCGGGTAACGGTCTAGCGCGAGGTCCTAATACGGCCAGGGTGATGACCGGCGAAGAATTCATCCATCTACGGTAGAAAAGGTTACTTATTGGTATCTTTGCCTGATCAGCAAGATATCGGGTTTATGCCAAAATTCTTTTCCTTTCCAAAATTCATTGGATGTTACAAACTCTGTTCATACTTTACATGATAGAGGTTTTCAGGAAATGTATGAGAGATATATATAATATATATATCGTGACTTAATGATGTATCTCGTAACTTCATTTCTTTTGAATGATATTATAAAGATTGAATCTATTCAAATCTTGTCTTGTAGTCTCATCTATGTGATGAACTTTTGAAACTAATTATAACTTGAACGGTGGTAGTTCAAGTAGTATTCGAAAAAGATATAAGTATATTGGAGTATCTTTTAACTTCATCTTTTAAACTTATATCTAGTAAATGATTATCTTATGCATGTCAAAGATTTTCAGAAAAACGTTGAGAAAATGTTAGATATATGAGATCACCTTGCAACGATATTTTTATACAGTTATAAACTGGAACTCTATGTTTATTATGCATGGAAGAGGACTTCCAAGATTTTAAAAAGTATATGTACATATATACTGAATATTTTGCGACTTGGTCGCGTTAAGAGATCAAACTTGGTTCATTTCTTCTTGACCAAGACTTTCATGAGTACTATGAGAATGCTCATATATTGTAAATTATTGTACATATTATTTCGGTGGGCTTGTTGCTCACCCTTGCTTTCTTCTTTCATTACACAACAACAGATAGACAAGATGAGTAGGACCAAGCTCCCAATTCGTGAGCGGATAGGAAACGTTTCGCAGTTTCCTGTAGGCGTTGATGCCGTTGTGGCTGAGGTAGGAGCTACCAATAGGCTAGGCTTTCAACTTTTGATGTACCAGACTTATGTATATTATGAATTGTAATAATGGCAAAGAATATGTAAATTTATTCAGAAACCCTTTTGAGGTGTAATGACTTATAATTGTGAAATAAAATGACTTGTGTTATTTTTGTTATTCATCTCCGAGACTATAACTTATGGTGTGTGTATATTGTGGGGTCACAGTACTCAGTAGTTGGTTGACTGTTAAGATTAAGTATTGATAAGGAAAATGGAACTCGTGACAACCCGAATCCCCGACCCCAGATTTGGGGGTGTTACAGTCTGTATGTATGTGACGTAGAGCATGATTTACTTCAGATTGAACAAACTAATAAAAGAAAACGAGATGATGAAAATCTGATCTATTTATGGCACTGTAGGCTAGGTCATATTAGTGAAAATAGACTGCGGACATTGCGAGTCTTGTCTATTGGGTAAAATGACCAAATCTCCATTTAGTGGACATGGAGAGAGGGCTGCAGATTTGCTAGGATTGGTACACACAGTTGTATGTGGACCAATATCTACTCAAGCCATGGGTGGATTTTCGTACTTCATTACTTTTATAGATGATAGATCTAGATCCAGATATGTGTATTTGATGAAACAAGTCTGAAGCCTTTGAAAAGTTCAAAGAATATAAACATGAAGTGGAGAAACAAACCAAACACAGTATTATAACTCTTCGATCAAATCGAGGTGGTGAATACTTGAATGGAGAGTTTCTAGATTATCTCAAAGAAAATGGTATAGTCTCCCAGTGGACTCCTCCATATACTCCGTAGTTAAATGGGGTATCTGAAAGGAGAAATCGAACTTTGTTAGACATGGTTCGGTCCATGATGAGCTATGCGAATCTTCCTGTATTCCTATGGGGTTATGCATTGGAAACCTCAACATATTTACTGAATAAGGTGCCTTCCAAATCTGTTCCTCAAACACCATATGAGATATGGAAAGAAAGGAAACCGAGTCTTAAACATGTTAAGATTTGGGGATGTCCAGCTTATGTCAAGAAAGTTGACCCAGATAAGTTGGAATCTCGATCCGTAAAATGTAATTTTGTGGGATATCCTAAAGAGACTTTGGGGTATTACTTTTACACCGATCATCGGGTGTTTGTCTCCAGACATGCTACCTTCTTGGAAAAGGAATTTATCCTTGAAGGAAACAGTGGGAGCAAAATTGAACTTGATGAAGTTCAAGAAGCACAAACTACTACGGATCTAGTGGAAACACCTGTTCAGACTGAACAACCTTCTGTGGAACAGCCTATTCGTAGGTCAGGGAGAGTGTCTCACCAACCTGAGAGGTATTATGGCCTTGTCATTGAGAATGACAATGAGTTGTCAATCATTGATGATGACGACCCTGTGACCTATAATGAGGCTATGAGTAGTGTTGACTCAGAGAAATGGCATAGTGCCATGACATCCGAAATGGAATCTATGTATACCAACCAAGTATGGACTCTGGTTGAGGCGCCTGAAGGTGTTAAGCCTATTGGGTGCAAGTGGGTATAAAAAAGAAATATTGGAGCAGATGGGCAGGTGGAGACCTATAAGGCCAGGCTCGTGGCAAAAGGATTCAAACAAAGGCTAGGGATTGACTTTGATGTAACTTTTTTGCCTGTAGCCCTGTTAAAATCAATTCGGATTTTGCTTGCGATTGCTGCTTACTACAACTATGAGATCTGGCAAATGGACGTGAAAACGGCCTTCCTCAATGGGGAACTTGAGGAGGAAGTGTATATGACACAACCAGAGGGTTTTCTTTCCAAGGGAAATGAACACCTAGTGTGTACGCTACTGCGAACCATATATGGTTTAAGGCAAGCTTCTCGGAGATGGAACATCCGTTTTGATGAGACAATCAAAGAGTTTGGTTTTATCAAAAACATAGATGAACCATGTGTCTACAAGAAGGTTAGTGGGAGCGCGGTAACATTTCTTGTATTGTATGTGGATGACATACTTCTTATAGGAAATGATATACCGATGCTACAATCAGTCAAAGTATTGCTATCAAAGAACTTCACCATGAAGGACTTGGGAGAAGCATCCTACATTCTCGGTATGAAGATCTATAGAGATATATCTAGAAGAATGATAGGTCTTACCCAGGGTACACACATCCAGAAAGTGCTTAAAAGGTTTAGCATGGAAAACTCCAAAAGAGGTCTCATACCGATGAGCCATGGAGTGTCCCTTTCCGAAAAATGTCTCCTAAGACAACTGAGGAAAGAGAGCGTATGAGTAAGATTCCTTATGCTTCAGCAATAGGATCTATCATGTACGCGATATTGTGTACAAGGCCTGATGTTGCTTATTCAATTAGTGTAACGAGCAGATATCAGTCCAATCCAGGTGAAGACCACTAGAAAGCCGTGAAAAACATCCTTAAGTACTTGCGAATGACTCAGGACATTTTTCTTGTTTTTGGTGGTGAATCTGAGTTGAAAATAGAGGAGATGTCAACGTCGAGAGAGTTGACACACATAATAACGTAGCAGACCTACTCACAAAGCCACTTTCTCAGAGTCACTTTGATCGTCATAAAGACAAGATGGGTATTAGATACCAGAGTGATTGGCTTTAGTACAAGTGGGAGATTGAAAGAGATATGTCCTAAGTCCAATCATATATGAGGATTTAGGAATAACTTTTATGTAATCTGTTTTGATTTCATTGATATTAATAAAAGACTTGTTTTGTTTTTATTGCAGGCACTATCTATTTAAATGTTTAAATAAGATATACCACAGTTTAGAGTAAAGCTTTTTATGGATTATGATGAGATCATAATAATGAGACCTAAAGATGATAACTCTAAACTTAAATAGTTCATGGTCGTAGGATTACTAACTGGTAATTAATAATCCGCAAAGATCGGTACATACTATGCTTGCTTCATTATGAAGGATGTCTGTTCTCATAGACATTTGTGTGGTGACACTATAGCTAGTATGTAGGTGCTTATTATAGAATAAGTTCACTGAACATGACTCACACAACTGAACAAATGATGGAGTTCACTCACGTGTCAGCAGTTGTTCACATAGTGATAGTTGTACAATCCTTAGATTGAGGTCATCATAGTCATCTTGTGTACACTGAACTATGCTTTGGTTTAGTTCTTAGTCTCAAGGGACAATTATAAGGGCTCTACTGGGTATAAGAATTTGTACACGAAGATAGTGTATGATCAATAAAGGATCTACCCCTTCCAGTGTAGGAAGAGAATGTTCAATGTTGATCCACTTATGTTAGTTCAGGAATCTCTGGCCAGAGTGAATGAAATTAGAAAGGAGTTTCTAATTTACATTAAATAGAACTAAACATAGTGAATGGGAAAGCAAGTGATTAAATAAGATAGGCTTGACACAAGTTCCATGCCTTGTATTTAATCGTGACATTGCAGGGTAGAAGGAATTAATTGTACGGTAACTACTCACTGACTAGGTTCTTGGTATTTTAAGCAGTGAATTCGTATTATCCGGATAGTCGCGATATGCTGAGAAGTATCCCTCACGATGTAGAATAAATATGATTAATTAATTAATTAATCATATTTAATGAATTAGAGAATTTATATAAATAATGATAAAATAGTTTTATTATTATTTATTTCTACTACCGGCTTAATATTGAACCTACATGGTCACACCATAAAAGAGAATGATTTAATGGTGGAGGAATTAATTAATAATGGCTAATAATTATTTATTTATGAAATAAATAATTAATTGGCAAATTTAATAATTGATTAAATGAGATTTAATTGATTATAAATTAATTAAGAAAAGGTTCTTAATATTATTAATTAAGTATTTAATTTTTAGAAATTAAATCAAGTGAGAGAATTATTTCTAAAGAGTTTAGAAAAAAAGATTAATAATTAAAAGGTGTTTTAATTATTAGTGAGAATAATAAAGGGTTAATAATAATAATATTTTATGGGAAAATTTTCAGCTGAAAATTTTGCCTATAAATATACTATTTTAGACCCTATTTTTGCAAAAAAACCAAAAAAAAGATTTACAAAACCCTAATTCTCTCCATCTCCTCCTCCTTCATTACATCATTTTCTTGGTGGATACCGGTGGAGTGCTTCACACTTGAGGAGCAGCTGCTAAGGATCTCCGTTCATCATTTTTGGATCGCCATTAAAGACCCCCATCTTTCCATTAACGTAAAGCTTCTTAAGGTAAACATACTGAACTACGAATTAAATATTATTTTTCGCATGGATCATGCGAAGGGTTTCATTTTTTTTAAGATTTAAATTTACGTTTTCGCTGCGTTTATGTGCTAAAAACCCTTCAGACATGACATCACAAATATATCTAACATTCACCCTTAGGTATAATTAATTCACCATGGAAATTAAAAAACCTGGATGAACCTTGAATTCAACTGGCTCCACTGTGGGCACAATTGGTTGACTTGAGGTTGTAGATTGTATTGGCTGAGCTTCCATATCTTTATCTTCATATATCTTCATCTTGGCTCTAACCTTCCAGTACCCTTTTCCTGACTTCTTTGGTACTTTCTTTTCTTCAGATAAAGATTTCTTAGTTCTAGCTGAAGTTGCAGGCATGTCCAATTTTCTTTTAACTTCTTGAATGACATGCTTCTTGTAATAACCCCAAAATTTTGAAATTTTTGTAACCCTTATGAATAGTGTTTTTGCTGATATTGCTGAATAAGAAAACTGTTCATGCCACACTATGTAGGGTTTCTTTTATGGATATTCTGAGATTTTATTAGTACTCTATATGGTATATAAGTGTATGTAAAGATCGTCAGAATCCAATTCCGAACACTTTAATTTTTCCCGGAAATCCACTAGATACGGAAAGAATTGAATATAAGGTAACATGATAAAAATGATTTAAATTAAAGGATTATAAGAGAGGATCATAAAAGGAATATAATGTATTGAGAAAGGTTAAGGAAACCCAAGTAATAAGATCCCGGGTATGATCCCTCAAACGAGAAACGAGAATGAAAGTTAAGCGAACCGTATAACAGATCAGCGGTCATTAGGCAAACAATTAGGGAGTTAATCAAGGAGGTTAGGGATGATGAGGTCATCCAACCAATAAGAAGAGGGCAAGTAAGGGATGATGACATCATAAGCATGACATAAGCATGACATAAGGGGAAGGAGATGTGGTTGAATTAAAACCACACAAAGACAAGGTTAATAAGGTAATTAACCAAAAATCCAAAAAAAACTACATCCACCAAGCCAAAACAAATCATTTCATTAAAACAAAAATTTTATTTCTCTTCACCAAGAAGCTTGCTCTCGGCTTTTTCCATTTTCAAGAAGAGGAATTTTCAAAATTCAAGTTCCAAGCTTCCTAAATTGGTAAGTTAATTATCTAGTACTCCTTATGCATAGATATGGCTATCCTATGAGTTTAAGCCTCCAATTCATTCTCAATCTTCTCCAAGAAATCAATGAAGAAGACAATGAATAGTGATTTCAAGGTTTTTAACTTGATTTTTCTTGTTTTTCCTTTAAGATCCAAGCATCCCTAAGACATCTCAAGGCTTCTTAAGGCTTCCTAGCTACTCACATCACTTCAAGGAAGGTATATCATCTCCAAACCCTAGCTTTACTTTGTATATTAGGATGATTTTGGTTGTTATGGTAATAGAGTAGCTTAATGCTTGTTGGTTTAGAGTTTGGGTTGGAATGGTGATGAATTGAATGTTGAAATCTTATGGTTTGGTTAAAGGACTTAAGTATAGTTTAAATTCAAGTTTAAGAATAAGTATAATTGTTAATATTGAGTTGATTGGGGCTGTTATGATGTATTGTGGATGGATGTTGGTTGTATGAATGAATTGGGATTGATTGGTGATTGAATTGGAATGGTATAAAATTGGGAAATCGCGTAAACATAGCCGTCGTAATGTCCGATTTACTTTAGACTGCTTTTGTTCAAAACATTAGGACCCGAGAACTCCCTGCTAGGTTTTGACCATTGCCATGTTTAGATAGTTCATGTTACGAGCTTCGTTTTGATATGTGGTTCGTTTGATTCCGATGTACGGTTTAGGAAAAACGGCCGTTTTAAGTAACGACGTTTCGCGAATGAATCATTACCCCTCGCCTTACTTTGAAACATATATTAATGACCTAAGAGGAGTAATTGGAGTATGAAACATTTATGTAGAGTGTGTTAGGCAGTTGGTAAGACTCTCACGAAAGAATCGCCTTAAAACTCTTAATGGTTAAATTATTAAAAATGGTGGAGCCGAGGGTACTCGAGTGACTTAAGAGAATCAGTAAGCGCAAAGCGAGCGTTAGAGTCTAATTTGGTTAAAGTATAGATTTATAAGTGACTTTAGTTTAATTCCAACTCACATGTTGTTTATAGGTTACCAGACTCGTCCCGAGCCATTTGTAACCCCTAGTCGCTCAGGCAAGTTTTCTACCCGTATAACTGTTGTTGTGATGTATATGTGTATATGCATGATCTTGAGATAAATGCATATTTGTTATTAGCAAATTCTTGCGATATATTGTAGCATGTGATATGGTATATATGCATGCCTGTTTCATATTCTTGAGTTATATATCTGTTGGTTCAATGCTTATAGTTGCATAATACCTATGCTAGAGATAAGCGGTATTTGAGTTTACCCTTAGTATAGGGGATCAAAAGGTGAACATATTTTTAAACCGGGAGTCGATGTTCCCGAGTATATTATGTATATATATTTATATATATATGGATATAGTTTTAAAAACTATTGATCGAATAAGGTTTATTCGATAACTGTATATTAATTAATGAATACTATTTGAATATTAATTCGAGGACTTATGACTCTGTTTATTATATTTAATGATTATTAATTGAATATTCATTTGAGGATATATGACTCACTTTATTTTATTTAGTGAATATTATTTATAATATTCATTCGAGGTATTATGACTCCGCTTATTATTTAATAATATTCTTTTTTTATTAAAGAATAATGTTTCGATAATCAAACATATTTTCGATTATTCAAATAAAGATAGTACTTTCGTATAAGTATATCTTTGTTTATTTAATATCCATTTCAAGTATGAGTTTTAAAACTTCTACTTCGAATATTTTAATAAGGATTATCTTTACGAGAATATTATTTAAATAATAATATTCAGATATTTCTAATATATCGGGACTGATTTATTTTAATAAATCAGCAGTACTCCAAATATTCTTAAAAATGTTTTCGAGTTTTCAAAATGATTTTTAAAGTTAGAGTGGACCCCAAAACTCATTTTTATATTTAAGATCTTCCTTTCAAAGGGGATTTAAATACTCGCTCAAAACTTGGGGGATCCAGCTCTGTGGTGTATTTTACATTCGCAACGTGGTTGCTGTTTTGAGAAAACAAATGAATTGATTACTTACCCAACGTTCGGGAAGTAAGCCCTTCTAATTGAGTCGACATAAGCGACAGGCCGGGGTACGGTCTATCAAAGTGTAAGTGGCTGGGTGGCAGTCCATCAACGCGTAAGAGGCCGGGTGGCGGTCCAGCACAAGGTCCTTATGTGGCCAGGGTGATGACCGGTGGGGGATTCATCCATCTACTAGCAGAAAAGGTTACTTATTGGTATCTTTGCCTGATCAGCAAGATATCGGGTTTATACCAAAATTCTTTTCCTTTCCAAAATTCATTGGATGTTTCAAACTTTGTTCATACTTTACATAACAGAGATTCCAGGAAATCTTTAAGAGATATATATGTGGATATATATATCGGGACTAAATAAAGTATCTTGTAACTTTATTTCATTCAATAATATTTCAAAGATTGAATCTATTCAAGTCTTAACTTGTGGTCTCATCTATGGGATGACCTTTTTAAACCTATAATACTTTGAACAGTGATAGTTCAAGTAGCCTTATAAATGATATAAGTATACTGAAGTAATTGGTAACTTCATCCCTTGTTTTTGCTTATATCCAGTAAGTAATTATCTTTCACCTGATAAAGGTTTCCAGCAAGTTATCCATTTAGATGCTTGCGTTATTGTTTACACTATATATTATCTTGTGAGCTGTAATGCTCACTCTTGCTTTATTTCTTCATCACACAACAATAGTTAGGAAGGATGGCCAGACTCAAGCAGACCCAGCGCAAGAGCGTGGGAAGCGCCCCGCGCCTTCCCGTTGAGATCATAGCTGCTATAGCTGCAGAGGTAGATCTATCTGTAGATCAGACCATCTACTTTTGAGAATCAATTATGTATAATTATAACTTGTGGCAGATAATGGCAATTAATTGTAAACTTATTAAATAATCATTTTGGGTTGTAATAACTTTTAAATTGTGGATTCAAAGACTTGTACTTATTTCAATTTCATCTCTGAGACTATAACGGGTTGTGGTGTGTGTTAGTGTGGGGTCACAACATAAGGTTAATTATTATTAATTAAGTGAAGTGATATTGTGGAAATAAAGACCGTGACGACCCGGATCCCCGACCCCGGATATGGGGGTGTTACAGAAATGGTATCAGAGCTAAGCGTTATAAACCTCAGAGATGATGCGACGATATAATAACAAACTCACAAAGATAATAAGAACTCTTGCCAAGTTCATGGTCGGACTACTTAAAGTAGTGCTGACAGTTAAAACCCTTACGGGAACCCTTATAAGTATCATGATAGTAACTTAGCTCGTTTAATGTGTAGGCGCATGAGATAGAGGACCCTGAGATGTTCGAGCGTGAGCATGATGAGGCACTGCTAGATGTCAAGGATCAGGAGGAGCCTGAGATGGAGGAGGATGAGGAGGACTCCTCAGAGGAGTCAGAGACAGAGGTTGTTACTATTTCAGATGAGGAGGACCCGGATGAGGTCCCAGTAGCTGAGGAGCGTGTCGGACCTATGGTAGTGTACACTGGTACCCCTTTACCCACACTCCCGGTGGTCAGAGCTCCTACCCCTCCACCACTATCTTGGACCCCCTATGATGACAGCTCTGAGACTGATACTCCCGAGCCTAGGCAGACCGAGGAGGCACCCCCAGCGGCTCCGGATTCACCACCTCTCGACCCTGCCCATAGGCAGTCTTTGTTAGCCCACGACTATGTTGAGGATGTACTGAGGACCCGAGTGGCTGTTGCTGAGGCCCGGCTGGATGAGGCCAGGAGGGAGTTGGATGAGGAGAGGGCCGGTAGGCGTATCCGAGCTTATGAGACTAGGGCTGCTATACCCCGATCCTTGAGGAGGGAGATGACGGGGATAGAGCTCACGTCCCGAGCGAGACTCAGATCGCTCCAGGGGGACAGGCATGGTAGGATCTCCAGGCGGCAGACCGACTATATCTTCCGTCGTGTGATGGAAAGGGTATGGGAGCTGACCCGCTCCGGTGTGTGATTCAGGACTGACGATGGGATAGTCTAGTTCTCTAGTTAGTCGAGGCCTTAGTAAGAGCCAATTTTCCGGGATAGTTGACTTGTATCTAACATCCCTTTTTCTGACTAGACAGATAGACTCTTGTGTACCACTTTTGGGACAGATGGCTGTAGCACTGTTGTACTTTTGACCAGATGAAACTATGTATTTCTCGCATTGTATATATTTGTTTCCTTTCAGTTCAGTTCCTTAGTGACGAGATCACTGTTTTTATCATTATTATTACTGCACTTCTTATTAGAACTGTCATAAAACATTAGAATTGCGAGATACATTCTCCCCATTATAGAGTTGTGCAAGGCACAATGTTGTGTATGATTGTGACCTAACGTTGAATTTCCCAATATTTTTTTTATTATCAGTAGCATGCCGCCAAGAAAGATTGAAACTAGGGCGAACCCTGGATCTGAGGACCAGGGAAGCCATAACCAGGACGATAGGAACCAGGAACACAGTGAAGAGGAAGATGAGGATTATGTTGAACATAATGACTCCCTGTATTAAGAGGAAGAGGAAACATATAATGTTGAGGGATTTGTGATAGAGGCTGAGGAAGGAGAAACTGAGGTTGAGCAACCAATACCAAACCCAGACATGGATCCCATGGGCCAGTTCATGCAACTACTAAGGCAGAACTTGGAACGTCAACCCAACCCACCCCCTCAAGGAAATAACAATGCTGTGGCAAACTCTTTCAGGGCTTTTAAGTCCCTTAAGCCCTCCTGAGTTCCACGGATCAGCCGACCCAGTTGAGGCAAGGGCATGGTTAAAGGAAATGGAGAAATCCTTTGAGATTTTGAGTACCGATGAGGCGCAGAAGACTGTATTTGCTACCTACCTTCTGAAAGGAGAGGCCAACTACTGGTGGGAGGCCAAGAAAAACATGGAGACAGATGCTATCATAACCTGGGAGAGATTCAGTCAGTTGTTTTTGGGGAAGTATTTCCCGAGATTTATGGAAAACCAGATGGAGCTCAAGTTCCTGGAGCTAAAGCAGAATAACTTATCTGTAGCAGAGTACGAAGCGAAATTTACTGAGTTATCAAGGTTTGTGCCGAAATTTGTGAGTACCGAGGAAAAGAAAGCTAGGAGGTTTCAGCAGGGACTGAAACCGTGGATTCAGAATAGGGTGGCAATCCTTGAGCTTACGGATTATGCCACTCTGGTGCAAAAGGCAACAATTGTAGAAGCCGGAAGTGAACAGATGCAGAAGGAAAGAGAGAAGAAGGGAATAAAGAGGAAAAGTATGAGCATGGGTGGGGGTTCCGCATGAAGGAGCTTCCCAATTAGATTTAATCGAGGAGCAGTGTCCCTACCGGGAAAGAACACTGGGTTTAAGCGACCAATGAGCGTGAATATGAGCCAGAGCGGCCAGAAGTCAAGAATGTCCTATTCCAACCAGTGTCGACCCCCATTGCCAGCCTGTAACACTTGTGGAAGGATGCATTCTGGGGAGTGTAAAGGAAAGCCGGTAATCTGCTTCAAGTGTGGTCGAGAGGGTCACTATTCAGACAAGTGCACTTCGCCAACCCCCATTACCCGCCCAACCACCACTTGTCATCAGTGTGGATGCCCGGGTCATTGGAAGAGGGAATGCCCAATGAACAAACCAGCAGCTTCGGGAGCAAGCAGGGCTGCTTCTAATAAGCCACCTACTGCAAGGACTTTCAACATGACAGTCCAGGATGCTATGAAACATTCAGATGTGATAGCAGGTACCCTTTCTCTAAATTCAGTCAGTGCAAACATTTTATTTGATTCAGGAGCAACTAAATCTTTTATATCAAGGGACTTTGCGCGTAAATTAAGACTTAAAGTTGAACCCTTGATAGAGCCCTTACAAGTAGAAATAGCCAACCATGAAGTTATTCTTGTTAATCTGATTCACCCCGCCTGTGAGTTAGGCATAGGGGAACAATCTTTCAATGTTGATCTGATTCCTTTTAAGTTAGGGGAATTTGATATAATTTTGGGAATGGACTGGCTATCTAGCAATGATGCTCAGATAGACTGTAAAGGGAAGAAAGTTAAGTTGAATATTCCAGGAAAGAAAGAAGTCATATTTAGGGGAAAGAGGCAGACGCAGAAATTTTTACCATGGCCCAGGCCAGAAGGATGCTACGAAAAGGAAACGAGGCTTACCTAGCCTATGTGGTAGACACACAAAAGGAGGTGCCCAACTTACAAGATATTCCAGTAGTCAACGAATTCGAAGATGTATTCCCACAAGACCTTCCGGGATTACCACCCGATAGAGTGATTAAATTTGCTATTGAGTTGGCCCCAGGGATGGCGCCAGTTTCAAAAGCACCTTACCGGTTAGCCCCGTTAGAAATGAAAGAATTAGCTATCCAATTGCAGGAACTCTTAGATAAGGGTATGATAAGACCTAGTATGTCTCCGTGGGGAGCACCAGTTTTATTTGTTAAGAAGAAAGATGGGAGCATGAGGCTGTGCATCGACTATCGAGAGTTGAACAAGCTAACCATAAAGAACAGGTACCCGTTACCTAGAATAGATGATCTGTTCGACCAGCTAAAGGATGCTGTGTTTTTTTCCAAGATTGACCTGAGAACTGGATATCACCAACTAAAGATTAAACCCGAAGATATCCCCAAGACAGCGTTTCGTACCAGGTATGGGCATTATGAGTTCTTGGTAATGTCCTTTGGATTAACCAACGCCCCAGCGGCTTTCATGGATTTAATGAATAGAGTATTTAAGAAGTACTTGGACAAGTGTGTGATAGTTTTTATTGATGATATTTTGATCTACTCAAGGACTGAGGCAGAACATGCAGAGCATTTGAGGAAAGCTCTAGGAATACTCAGAGAGGAACAGTTTTATGCCAAATTCTCGAAGTGTGAATTCTGGCGGAATGAAGTACAGTTTTTAGGACATGTGATCAATAAAGAAGGAGTATTGGTCGACCCCTCTAAGATAGAGGCGGTCTCAAATTGGGAAAGGCCAACCACACCCACAGAGGTAAGGAGTTTCATAGGATTGGCCGGCTACTATCGTAGATTTGTGCAGGACTTTGCGAAGATCGCAGCCCCTTTGACACGACTTACTCGTAAGACAGAGAAGTTTGAATGGACGGAGAAATACGAGAACAGTTTTCAGGAACTAAAGAAAAGGTTGGTAACGGCCCCGGTGTTGGCATTGCCAGACGGAAAAGGAGATTTTGTGATATATAGTGACGCGTCGCACAAAGGATTAGGGTGTGTGCTTATGCAGCACGGTAAAGTGATTGCGTATGCGTCAAGACAACTGAAGGAATACGAGATTAGATATCCTACTCATGACCTTGAGCTCGCGGCAATAGTTTTTGCCTTAAAAATTTGGAAGCACTACTTGTATGGAGAGAAGTGCGAGATTTTCACAGACCATAAGAGCCTCAAGTACATATTTACGCAGAAAGGGCTCAACATGCGCCAGAGGAGATGGTTAGAACTAATCAAGGACTATGATTGTGAGATTCTCTATCATCCGGGGAAAGCCAATGTGGTGGCTGATTCCCTCAGTAGGAAGGAAAGGCTCAGAATGTTAATGACTTCGGAGGAATTAATCAGGGATTTCGAAAGAATGGAAATAGAAGGAAAGGTAACCGGAACCGGAACTGAAAAGCTGTTTGAGATATCAATGCAGCCAGAGTTATTAGAAAAGATTAGGTTGTGCCAAGAAAGAATGATGAATGAGGGCAGAGAGTCAATGACTGGAGAAGAGATCCATATTGAGAGAGACAATAAGGCGATAATGAGGTATTCCTACAGGATTTGGGTTTCGAATGTTCAAGAACTTAAAGACGAGATTTTGGATGAAAGTCATAGTTCAAGGTATTCCATTCACCCGGGAAGCACCAAGATGTATAGAGATTTGAAGGAATATTACTGGTGGCCCAACATGAAGTGGGACGTAGCAGAATGGGTAAGCAAATGTTTGACTTGCCAAAGAGTAAAGGCAGAACACCAGAGACCCAGTGGACTTTTACGACCCCTGGAGATTTCCGAGTGGAAATGGGAACAGATAGCGATGGATTTTGTTGTAGGCTTTCCAAGGACGAAAGCCAATCATGATGCCATATGGGTAATTATAGACCGACTGACAAAGTCAGCTCATTTCATTCCTATCAATGAGAGATACACAGTCGATAGACTGGCGGACATTTATCTTAAGGAAATAGTGACGCGACATGGAGTCCCAGCGTCCATTGTCACAGACCGAGACCCCAGATTCAACTCCAGATTTTGGAAGAGCTTTCAAGAATGTGCGGGGACCAAGTTAAATATGAGTACCGCGTACCATCCCCAGACGGATGGGCAGAGTGAAAGGACCATCCAGACACTAGAGGATATGTTGAGAGTCTGTGCAATAGACTTTAAAGGAAGTTGGGATGATCACTTGCCGTTGATCGAGTTTTCTTATAACAATAGCTTTCATGCTAGCATCGGAATGCCACCTTATGAGGCCCTGTACGGAAGAAGGTGTCGATCTCCCTTATACTTGGATGAAGTAGGGGAGCGGAAGATGCTCGGACCCGAAGTGGTCCAAAGGACCAAAGACATAGTGGATCTTATCAGAGGGCGGCTTGTAGCAGCCCAAGACAGACAGAAGAAATATACGGACCTAGCCCGAAAGGACAAGGAATATGAAGTAGGGGACTTAGTACTGCTGAAGGTATTCCCTTGGAAGGGATTAATGAGATTTGGAAAGAAAGGAAAACTAAGCCCAAGATACATTGGACCTTTTGAGATACTAAGACGGATTGGGAAGTTGGCTTACGAGCTAGCCTTAACCCCGAACCTACAACAAGTTCATAATGTGTTCCATGTGTCAATGCTAAGGAAGTATCATCGGGATGCCAGACACATAGTGGAGTACGAGCATGTGGATATGCAACCAGATCTGACTTACGTGGAGAAACCAGTAAAGATTATGGATAAGAAGGAGCAGGTGCTTCGGAACAAAGTGATCAAGCTAGTCAGAGTGCTATGGAAGAATCATAATGTGGAAGAATCAATCTGGGAACTAGAGAGCGCAATGCTAGAAAAGTACCCCCAATTGTTTTCTATTTGATTCCGGGACGGAATCCTTTTAAGGAGGGGAGACTGTAATAACCCCAAAATTTTGAACTTTTTGTAACCCTTATGAATAGTGTTTTTGCTGATATTGCTGAATAAGAAAACTGTTCATGCCACACTATGTAGGGTTTATTTTATGGATATTCTGAGATTTTATTAGTACTCTATATGGTATATAAGTGTATGTAAAGATCGTCAGAATCCAATTCCGAACACTTTGATTTTTCCCGGAAATCCACTAGATACGGAAAGAATTGAGTATAAGGTAACAGGATAAAAAGGATTTAAATTAAAGGATTATAAGAGAGGATCATAAAAGGAATATAATGTATTGAGAAAGGTTAAGGAAACCCAAGTAATAAGATCCCGGGTATGATCCCTCAAACGAGAAATGAGAACGAAAGTTAAGCGAACCGTATAACAGATCAACGGTCATTAGGCAAACAATTAGGGAGTTAATCAAGGAGGTTAGGGATGATGAGGTCATCCAACCAATAAGAAGAGGGCAAGTAAGGGATGATGACATCATAAGCATGACATAAGGGGAAGGAGATGTGGTTGAATTAAAACCACACAAAGACAAGGTTAATAAGGTAATTAACCAAAAATCCAAACAAAACTACATCCACCAAGCCAAAAAAATCATTTCATCAAAACAAAAATTTTATTTGTCTTCACCAAGAAGCTTGCTCTCGGCTTTTTCCATTTTCAAGAAGAGGAATTTTCAAAATTCAAGTTTCAAGCTTCCTAAATTGGTAAGTTAATTATCTAGTACTCCTTATGCATAGATATGGCTATCCTATGAGTTTAAGCCTCCAATTCATTCTCAATCTTCTCCAATAAATCAATGAAGAAGACAATGAATAGTGATTTCAAGGTTTTTAACTTGATTTTTCTTATTTTTCCTTTAAGATCCAAGCATCCCTAAGACATCTCAAGGCTTCTTAAGGCTTCCTAGCTACTCACATCACTTCAAGGAAGGTATATCATCTCCAAACCCTAGCTTTACTTTGTATATTAGGATGATTTTGGTTGTTATGGTAATAGAGTAGCTTAATGCTTGTTGGTTTAGAGTTTGGGTTGGAATGGTGATGAATTGAATGTTGAAATCTTATGGTTTGGTTAAAGGACTTAAGTATAGTTTAAATTCAAGTTTAAGAATCTTCCTCAAAATTTTTCTATTATTTTTTATCCCATAGCCTACCGTGGTAATAGTATCTTCTAACTTCAAAGTAAAGTTAGAAGAAATCGAGTGATTTCTTCTAACTTTACTTTGAAAGTATCGATAGATACTATCGAGCAACGGGCGGATGGATCAATGAACTGCATTTTTCAAAAACATCATCAGAAAAATGGAATGGGGTTTTGCCATTTAGGCGAAAAATATTCTAATTCTTAAGAACTCAACGGTATTCCCTGTATGGTTTGAGGGGGTAGGTCCCGTTGAGTTCTTACGCTTTCATGGCTATAATTTATAACTCAATTCATCTGATTACTACAGAGATGAACCCAATCCAGAATATGAACCATAAAAGAAAATACCTATTCGTTATGTATGGATGATGAGATTCCATTGATACAGAGCCAATTCCAATAGACTTATTGGAGGGTCCCATTGGCGTGCATCCAGTAGGAATTGAACCTACGAATTCGCCAATTATGAGTTGGGCGCTTTAACCATTCAGCCATGGATGCTTAGCGGGGATCCTCGTACATGGTGAATAACCAAATTCCAATTAAAACGAAATCTTTAGAATAAATCAATGCAATTTAGGAGGAATCAATGAAAGGACATCAATTCAAATTATGGATTTTCGAATTGAGAGAGATATTGAGAGAGATCAAGAATTCTCACTATTTCTTAGATTCATGGACCCAATTCAATTCAGTGGGATCTTTCATTCACATTTTTTTCCACCAAGAACGTTTTATAAAACTTTTTGACCCCCGAATTTGGAGTATCCTACTTTCACGCAATTCGCAGGGTTCAACAAGCAATCGATATTTCACGATCAAGATGCCCTACCTTTCCAACTAAGTCCAACGCGAGGAGGTCAATCTTAAATGTTGGAAGCTACTTCTAAGGTACTCCCCCTCATCTATACTTTACTATAAAGGATAGGCAATTGAGAGATAATAGGGCGATAGCGATAGACACAGAAACTGAAAGAAATAGATGAAAAAATGACTTCCGTAGAGGATAGGGTCAACCTGCTTAGATAGGGCGATAGCCCGGTTTTGGTTGAATATCCTTTCCTGTGTTTGTCTTGTATTGAGGTATACCGAAGATATGAGTCAAAGTAGGTAACAGAAGAGGATGGATGTCTGAGCGGTTGAAAGAGTCGGTCTTGAAAACCGAAGTATTGATAGGAATACCGGGGGTTCGAATCCCTCTCCATCCGCGAGGTCAGTACTCACTCTTGCGTAACGAATCGGATAGATGCTTGTGTTATAGGTTGTCTCTTGTCTCCCTTTCATTATCTTCCTATAGGTTGGGGAAGGGCCGGGTGTCCCTCTCGTTCAGTGATCCCTGGAGCGGGGCGTACGTGTTGAACACGGGCGCTGAAAGCCAGACATTAACCTACCTTTTTGAGAAAGATAAAAGGGACGCCTCGCACAGACTACTCAGAGCTGGTTTCGTGCTCAAGACGAGACTCCTCATCTAAGTCAATTGATGGGGCAGATGGTTTCTCTCTTCACGAGCTTCAAGCTTGGCATACTGAGGCTGAAACAGTTGCATCATAATACTAGCCCCGCCTAACCAGCCATGTTTGTTCAGAACCGAGAAGAATCTAGCTGGGGCACAGATGCTTTATTTATCACCAGGTAAAGATGAATACTATATGGTAGCGGCGGGAAATTCTTTGGCCTTGAATCAGGGTCTTCAGGAAGAACAGGTTGTTCCAGCTCGATATCGTCAAGAATTCCTGACTATTGCATGTGAACAGGTTCATCTTCGAAGTATTTTTTCCTTCCAATATTTTTCTATTGGAGCTTCCCTCATTCCTTTTATCGAGCATAATGATGCGAATCGGGCTTTAATGAGTTCGAATATGTAACGTCAAGCAGTTCCTCTTTCTCGATCCGAGAAGTGTATTGTTGGAACTGGGTTGGAACGCCAGGCGGCTCTAGATTCAGGGGTTCTTGCTATAGCCGAACATGAAGGAAAGGTCATTTATACCGATACTGACAAGATCCTTTTATCGGGTAATGGAGATACTCTAAACATTCCATTAGTTATGTATCAACGTTCCAACAAAAATACTTGTATGCATCAAAAACCCCAGGTTCAGAGGGGTAAATACATTAAAAAAGGACAAATTTTAGCATATGGCGCCGCTACAGTTGGTGGCGAACTCGCTTTGGGGAAAACGTATTAGTAGCTTATATGAATTATATGACCCGTAATATAATTCATCGTGATAAGTATCTCCAGAGATACTTATCACGATGAATTATATTTGTTCGATACACTGTTGTCAATATAAATGTTGAGAAAATAATACAATGGAAAAAAATTATATTTTTTTTTCAATAAATACTATTAAAAAAAGGGCTTGTGTTGCATTGGCACTACATAGCTGAAAAAAGTTTAGATAGAGGAATAAAAATAGAACAAGTAGAAAAAAATCAGATTTCTACTTAACATAAAGTAGAAATCAATGGGGAGTCTATAAAACCCATTCTACAAATGATATATTAATGGATTTCATTCCACTCCCAGGTCCAATGTGCGAGTTTTACGCCCCCTCTCCAGTCGAATGCGAGCCAGGCACAAAACCAAAACAAGAGATAGAGCTAGGCTTGGAAAAATCCCGATAGCCTCTGCCTGAACGCCTGAACGCCCCGTTCTCGGTCAAGCCGCGTGAAGGGCCTCTGATCGTGAAGGAAATGATCTTTACATGGAAATGAAAGAATCCGAGGTGATTAATAAAAAAAATATTGCAGAGAATCCGAAGCTGGTTGATAGCGGAAGTAGCGCGCCAAAGAGCAAAGCGGAGCATTCACAAATAAATGGTGTAAGCGGAAGGGAAGGCGCAACGGTTAACGACTGCCCGAGGAGTGATACCTATCCTTTTTCCCTTTAGAAAGGAGACAATAAGCCCGTCAACATTGAAGCTTCCGCTTTTGTTTTGGAAGCTGTTAGGCAAGTGATATCGTACGCAAGTCCGGGCCTATATAGTGGGGGCGAGTGCCTTGTACTCTGCTTCGGCACTAGACCTGGAAAGAGTCGGTTACTTTTTTGAAACCCAAGTCAGTAGGTTTTTCCGAGGAATACGCAGAAGCCAGTAGTGGGCCATCTGCTATCGGGGCAGCCAACCCAGTCGGCATCGGAGAATGCAAAGAAGGTGGTTAACGGTCCCGGAGTGATGGTTAGGCCAAGGCCACTAAGAGAACCCCTCAGATAACCGTAAGATGCTACAGCCTGGAGATGTACGGTGGTGAGAGCGTGCATGAACTGACAAACTTGATTGACGGTATTGCAAATGTCAGGTCGGGTGAGAGGGAGGTACTGAAGGGCGCCAACAATACTACGATATTCTGTTGCATCAGAGAGAGGAGCACCGTCGTATGCAGAGAGCTTTGAGCCAGACGCTGGTAAGAAGCAATTTTATCCGTATATGAATTTATACCTAATGGATTATTTGATCCATATTGATGCAATGCGCCCAGATGAATAATACTGGCGCCTACTAAAAGAAAGGGGAGTAAATAATGAAGACTAAAAAAATGATTTAAGGTGGCATTGCCCACGGAGAAACCGCCCCAAAGCCAAGTCACTATGGTATCTCCTACTACAGGTATGGCGCTAGCTAAGCTTGTAATTACTAAGGAACTATTCATACATTGTTGAATAGAAATAAGGAATACCAATCTTTGATAATTTTGTCATCCTCCAATTGTTTTCGAATGGGCCCATTCAACGATGTAAAATATCACAATGTTATAAAAGAATCAATTAAAAAGGATCGCCCAATTCCAATTAGGAATTTCTTGGGCCCTTTAGGAACAGCCTTTCAAACTGTTAATTTTTATTCATTTTCCTATTTAATAACTTATAATCAGATCTTGGTAACTAACTATTTGCAACTTGACAACTTAAAACAGACCTTTCAAGTACTTAAATATTTTTTAATGGATGAAATTGGTCAAATTTATAATTCTGATTCGTGCAGTAACATTATTTTGAATCCATTCAATTTAAATTGGTATTTTCTTCAGCATAATTTTTGTGAAGAAACCTCTACAATAATGAGTCTTGGGCAGTTTATTTGTGAAAATGTATGTACGAATGGCATAATTGTCCTATTTTTTCCTCGATCTTCAAAGAAAACTGACTCCTCCTACTCCTTCTTCTCCTTTAGGATCGTCGTTGGTCCTTCTTTCACTAATGATCTCACCATTTTTAGTCGTTCGCGAGAGGGACTATCCTTTCTATCGCTTGCCCTTGCTTTTCGCTCATGGTCTTCCTACTCCGATCTCGCTTTGGAGTAAGCATGGTGTTAAACGAGGTCAGTGAGGAATGTATAAACTAATGCTTCCATAGATTCGATCGTGGTTTACAATTATAGCTTCCATACCTGTTGTTTATTTTTATTTGTGATCATCTTCCTGGAAAGAGGAAGAGTCAAAAAAACAGTGATTCAAATCACGATTTCTCTAGTACCCTATAGATCTAGAAAGGAAAGAAAAATAAAATCACATTGAGACCTCAGCCTGCTAACTAGCTATGTGGAGGTACACCTTCACGACCAGCTTCTTAGAGGGACTATGGCCTTTTAGGCCACGGAATTTTGAGGCAATAACAGGTCTGTGATGCCCTTAGATGTTCTGGGCCGCACGCGCGCCATAGAAATAGTATTCTTGCTTTTTTCGATGATCCTCGATACAGAAGAAAGAGTTAGGGAATTACTAAATACGGCACTATAGAAGTCTATCCAATCGCCAAAAAAGAGGATTTTATTGAGTATCGAGGAGTCAAGGAATTTAGGCCAAAATATCAAATAAAAGTGGATCGGTTCTTTTTCATTCCCGAGGAAGTGCATATCTTACCTAAATCTTCTTCCATAATGGCTTGGTAATCAAAACCCAAAGATCTATGAATTAGTCCATGCTTGACTAACCAAGCAGACAAACGACCCTGCATCTTTTTTATCTCTCCCGCATTGTTTTGTTATTTGTATTTGTATAAGTATTTTGCATTGACGATGATATTTTTGCGGATTGACCCACTACTTGTTTTCCTGTACAAAGGAATCCTGGCTAATTCACTAATTCGTGGGAAGAGACTGAACTTTTGTATTTGAAAAATGTTTCGGGAGGGATCTCTGAAGTAGATGGCGGTTGATAAAGGAACTCCCGATCGTAATTTCCAGTATGAATACTACGCCCAACCTTAAATTTATGATTGGTTGTAAAACACCGATTCTCTCGTTGAGACTTAATTCTATCTTCATAGATTTCTCAAGATATTTTCTTACGAAGTTTTGTTATAGCATCTATAACTGCTTCCGGTTTTGGTGGACAACCTGGTAAATAGACATCTACAGGAATTAACTTATCAACTCCCCGAACAGTACTATAAGAATCAGTACTGAACATCCCCCCTGAAATTGTACATGCTCCCATAGCAATAACATATTTTAGTTCAGGCATTTGCTCATATAATCTCACCAAAGAGGGAGCCATTGTTAACATACCGCCAAGCCATTTTTTATTAACATAATGACACCGAGCCCTTATTGCAGCCCATGCTACTAGGTCAGCTGCTTTATTTTTAGTGCCAACGATTAAGAATTGTTTTCCCTTACTTGCTGCATCAAAAACCAAATCACAAGCTTCTGATAAAAAATGAGCAGTTCTAGTAAGATTTAGAATATGAATACCTTTACGCTTTGCAGAAATATAAGAGGCCATTTTAGGATTCCATTTCCTAGTACCATGTCCAAAATGAACTCCGACCTTCATCATCTCTTCCAAATTGATGTTCCAATATCTTTTTGTCATTTCTCCCCACACCCCCCTCTTTTTAAAAAAAAAAAGAGACGAGGGTATCCTAAAATAAATAACTGTTCCGATGGAACCTTTTCTTCTACCGCAAATTGGCCGTAGATATACGACCTAAGCCATTACATTATTCCTTTCTATTCATTATTATCATTTTTACTATTACTAAATGAAATCAAATGTTTTCAAATAAAAGGCTGAATCCGCTTTTAGGAATCATTAAATCCTATCCTATACCTATAAATGATTGTTCTGATGTATCATGGAAATTCTTTAAAAGGCAAGAATCAAAAAATTTTCTGTGGTGGAACAAAATATCTCTCATTTCCCCCTCAAATATATTATTATTTTTGGTTTCCAAGGAAATGTTGTTATGTTGTCTCGAGGGGTGCACCAGTCCCTCGAATCCGGTACCAACGGGTATCATCCCCCCCAGAACAACGTTCTCTTTCAGGCCTTTCAACCAATCGATACGACCCCGTAGAGCTGCTTTTGCTAAAACTCGAGCAGTTTCTTGAAAACTCGCTTCGGATATGAAACTTTGAGTATTCAGAGATGCTTTTGTTATTCCCAATAAGACGGCTCGGTAACAGATTGCTTCTTCCAAAGCACGCCCCATTCGTTCCGCCCGTAACAATCCAATTAATTCTCCGGGTAAGAAAACATTTGACATCCCATCTTCTGAAACCAACACTTTTGATGTTATTTGACGTACAATAATTTTTATATGTCTATTATGGATCTGCACCCCCTGGGATCGATAAACCTTTTGGATCTTATTAACCAAAGAGATACGGCTTTGCACTATAGTTAGCTCAGCACCAATCAAGAACCCCCAAGGAATTCCAAGAGTTCTTGTTATACATTCGTTCCAACCCTCAACCCTCTTTTCGAGATTCATCGATATTGAATCAATCGAACGCACTTCTAACACCTGTTCCACTTTTGGAAGACCCTGCGTTATATCACCAGATCGCGATTTTTCATATATAAATGTAACTAATGTATCTCCTTCGTAAAGGATTTCCCCATAATGTCCATGAACCGTTGCTCCTGGGGTAGCCAAATAAGGCTTAGCGGATCGTATTACTACAAAATCCATTTTAACAATTAGAACTTGACCCAATTTGAGGTGTGGTCCATTTTTGGCTATACATACATTTTCACAAATAAACTGCCCAAGACTCATTATTGTAGAGGTTTCTTCACAAGAATTGTGCTGAAGAAAATACCAATTTAAATTGAATGGATTCAAAATAATGTTACTGCACGAATCAGAATTATAAATTTGACCAATTTCATCCATTAAAAATATTTAAGTACTTGAAAGGTCTATTTTAAGTTGTCAAGTTGCAAATAGTTAGTTACCAAGATCTGATTATAAGTTATTAAATAGGAAAATGAATAAAAATTAACAGTTTGAAAGGCTGTTCCTAAAGGGACCAAGAAATTCCTAATTGGAATTGGGCGATCCTTTTTAATTGATTCTTTTATAACATTGTGATATTTTACATCGTTGAATGGGCCCATTCGAAAACAATTGGAGGATGACAAAATTATCAAAGATTGGTATTCCTTATTTATATTCAACATGCATAATATGGATTCCAAACATTCATGATCTGGATGTGAATGAGTCGAATTACTTCTCCCTCGGTCTATTAGTGAACCATCTCTCCAGGGATTGTGAAAGGTGTTCCACTAGAAATATTCTTGTTATTACTTCGACTCATATTCCCCAAAAAGTGGATCCCGCTCTAATAGCTCCGAATAAATTAAATACGTGCATTAAGATACGAAGGCTTCTTATTCCACAACAACGAAAGCACTTTTTCACCCTTTCATATACTAGGGAATTTCGCTTGGAAAATAAAATGTTCCATACTAATGGATTCGGGTCCATAACCATGGGTTCCAATGCACGAGATCTTGTAGCACTTACCAATTAGGCCTTGTCGATTATGTTGAAACCATAAAAAAATACGCGGAAGAGCTCTTGACTTATTATATGCACTTTACTGATGAGCGAAGGGGCTTTCAAGGAAGGCTATTCAATAGGGTCAACCGGAGATCGACTGAGTTGGAGATGAAGAATTCAGCGCCCTTTCGATCGGTCTCGCGATCAGTTGAGATGTTTTGAAGGCGCTTTTGAGGCCTTAATCGTGGAGAAGAGTTCTCTAATCGAAACTTGAAGTTGGTAACCATGAGGCTTCAAGATCCCATACACGTGTTCCTCGGCTAAGGACTTCTGCAAAACCTCTTCGGATTGCGTGAAGTGATCCTTGTAATGCCAGGATAGGGACTCTCTCTTTTCTGAATCTCTCCTCTTCTCCGGACTCTTAGCTCTTAGGAAGAAGATTCTAGAAGAAAAAGTATTGTATACGCGACATGATACGCCGCATTGAGTGAAGGACTTCCCGATAGGAGAAGTCTGAGCGGGATCTTCATTAATGTTTTCTTGGTATCGTAGTATTCTTGTAGTTGTATGTGGCTCGGTAGGAAGCTTCTATATCTCAACTGTAGAGGCTGAAACCACATTCATGCAACTCCCACCATCAATGACCAGCTTCCATAATTCTTTGCCGCAGGTGACAAGTGTTTGAAAGATGGTTGTTCTCTTCCAATCTTACTTCTCAGGGCAGCGAGAGCCGAACCACCATAGCAGGGGAGGTATCTACGTCAGAATCCGCCAAGTCATCTACATTGAACTCTGGATTCTCTTCATCTTTCTCATTTTCTGCTCCTTCTTATTGAAGCTGTTCTTCTTGTTCCACCTGCAGGCTGGACTTTATTGGAGAAGTGTTGTCCTACCAGTTCGGTTGCCATCAGTAAGCCCCTTGCTGCTATCTCCCCAGCTTGGTAAGTTATTTTCTTGACGGTTGGCACCCGTAAATACTCCTCCATATCTAAGGCCACTTGAAAAGCATGTTCCACACCAGAAGGGGGTTGCCGAAGCAACTCTTTCCTTATATCGAACCTCAGGCCAGATTTGAATCTAGCCAAAGTGTGGCGAGGATCTTCAACAATTTGACTCCGAGTCTTGAGTTCGTCAAACCTTTGCATGTACTCCGCTACTGTCATGTTGCTTTGCATGAGATTGAAAAGTTGTTAAAATAACTTGTCGTGGTAATTAGGCGGCATGTATTTCTCTCGAAGCTTTGCCTTCATCTCTTGCCAAGTAGCTATTGGTGGTTGTCCCAATCTTCTTATATCACCTTAAAAACCGTTCCACCGCACCTTCGCGAGGCTCACTAGCTTCATCCTAACAAACCGAACTCGCCGCTCATCCGACATGTCATACCAATAAAAAAAAAGGCTCATCAATCGCAGACAACCAATCGGCAAAGGTTGTTGGATTTAGTTTACCATTAAAATATGGAACGCTTACTTTCACCTTCTTTGTGATGTCTTCTTCAGTGTCATAAGGCTCATAGTAATCTCTTTCAAGCAACTTCCCCATTCCAGTCTAATCTAAGAAGGGAGTTTGTGGCACTTGTGGGGGCCTGCCAACCCGTACTTCCCGTCTCGGAACTAGATTAGGTGGCTGGTCCTCTTGTTGTTCACCTTGTTCAGCATCTCCTTCCTTATTAGTCTTTCCTCCGGATGATTCTCCTTCATGATTGACCGCCAAGTTTCCTGTAAACTGAGGCTACTGCTTCAGATTATAGATCTCCCACACGAGCATTCAGGCTACGGAGTTGTTCATTCATGCCCTGGAATTGCTCCACCAACTGTAGTAGCAACTCATTTCCTTGATAATCGGTTAATCTTCCTCGAAAGGATTTTCCCGTACGAGTAGACATCCCGCTCTGATACCAGTCACCGAGCATACACTCGTCAATAGCTGCATTACAATTCATTGGGATTTGTTCGCCAGCCACGTGACCGGTTTCAGATGTCTTCATCTCATTAATTGCTGCTAACGAGGAAAACCGAGATCCAGTGCCCGTAACGTAATATGTCTAGTCTCCTAGTGCCCTTTGGGAGGACGTTGCAGATGTCCGGGAGTGCCCCCAGATTGAAGTTATGCGTAGCTTTGTGTAATTGAGCTTGACTTAGTTGGTTTCAAATGGGTCCCGCGGCAGGCAACCAAGTCTGCTAACCTTCACTCCCTTTTTCTGGTACTGCTTGCTGAGATCAGCATATAAAAGAGAGGGATCGGATGGAAGGATTTATCAACCTTTATTTCTTTCACTTGAACACAGAAGTGAGCTACCTCTATTCTATTTGAAGTAACGGATTCACCTACCTGCCTTAGATAGAGACGAAGCCTAGCTTTCTTCCTTCACTTATGAACTAGAACAGAGCAGATTTCAAACCTTACTTGAAACTCTTTCTCTCTTAACGTCTCTCCGTGCCTTATGAACATTGATTTGCCCTCGAGTAGCTGAACTAGGTCAAAACTAGCTACTAGGAAAAAAGACCACTATTTGAACATCAAGCTTGTGGACAAGTTGCTTCCCTTTCTGTGCTTTTACGCTGGCCTCTTCGATTACATTCCTTTCTTGGGTTCACTAGAAATGTCATCTCTCTCTTCCTATCCGATATCAACCATCAAACCCTGTCGGATAGAAGCCTACCTACTCGGCTCATCTGTTTGCCCGAGTTAGACCGCTAGCATCTTACCTTACATCAAAAGCCCCACCTTTCTCTAGCCCGTCACGAGCAATCGAATGAGTTTTGGGAAATGTGAAAGAAAAGAAGATAGATGCCCGGTGTCTCATTCAAGCTTTAGGCTTGTTCGGAAAGTCCTATCTTTCCAGCGCTCGCCTCTAGCCCTATCTTTCGCCTAGGTGGAGAGGAGGCCTTTTCGCGGCCTTTTATCCTATACAATACGCACCTTACCTGAAGATCAAATTCCCCCTGGCGAACTATTCATATTAGATTCACCGGCTGGATTCAGGAAGCGTGAAAGCGGTCAAATGGAAGTTGTTCTTACTTTCGAACGGAGAAGCACCAACTCCAACTATTCATGCCATCTTCATTGGGCTGACAAGAAAAGGCAGCTTCCAAGTCATATCCCCCCTTCCCCCGTCAGGCAGCTATCTGTCACTCACAGAACACTAACTTAATCTGTCTTCTTTCTTTCTTTTACCACCAGCATCTTATCTCTTTTCATCCTTTCCGGTGGCACTAATAGAAAGGAAGTACTTGCCAACGAACCTTGGCCCTCCACTCTCTCCCAGCGAATCAAGAAAGATAGTGCGGTCAGTAAATGCATAATTTGGAATGGAATCCCGGGATTGAGAGATGGATATTCGCCAGGTCCGAGAAGAATCCGAAGCAAAAAAGAAATATTAACCTATGAATATTACGAATCTTATAATGCAAAAAAAAAGAGAAAGCAAAAGAGTATTCTTATGACGGGATATATCAAGGTACAGATCTATAGAAATACATACCACTCAGCCAATATATTTATCTTAGCCTTTCGCCTAAGATAAGGGCTACAGTTGCAGTATACAGTGCTCGCTACTGTGGCCTAGCAGCCCTTCCCTCGCTAAATAGCATATCTCTTGTTTGTATTCTCGTTTTAGCCGAGAGTGCTTGCGTAAACTTCCCGGCTAACTCCCCATGAGGTAATTGTATGATTTTCCAAGGTAAAAGCTTCTAGAATGCAAGCTTATCCTTTACTTTTTTTAGAGTACCGCTCTTTTTTTTAATAAAATAAGGTTTATGGATGAAGTAATCGGGACTGGAGCTAGTGGTTAACTATTCATATTCATCTTCCTCTCCCTTGACGGGAGTGAGTGCAAAGAGAAGGAGGCGGGCGAGCGCAGTTTACTATGAGAGTGGAGATATTTAAGCGAGCTAATAGCGAGTGGACTTTGCCCCTCTTTTTCTTTAGACTTGCAGTAAAGGTGAACAAGGCTACTCAGCTTTCTCATCTTTAATCTCTTCCATCCCTGCCTCGCTCGTTGTCACCTATGTTGAAGAAAGATTTGGAACCCTGTAGAGAATGAAGAGGGGCCAGGGATCTTCCTCTCAACAGTGCTTCTCGAGGCTCAATCCCCAGACAACCATTGGCTGATTCTGGCTCTTACGATTTCTCCAAAATTCCTAGACAGTTGCTCCTTTTGAACCCGCTTCAAGTCATGATGATTAATCACTCAATCTTGGGGTAAATAGTATATAATGCTTATGTTTACTTTCACTTAACTCTTGTACATAGGAAATGAGACTGGATCTTTTTACTGCAAAGTAAGAAGCTATTTTTTTCACTTATATAACTATCTGGTTTAGTTCATCAACCCGAATGATGAATAAAAAATAAAAATGTATATTCAATTCATGAAATTTCCTTCCTAGAAAGAAAAGAACTGTGTTTTCTGTATACTTTCCCCGGTTCCATTGCTACCGCGGGCTTTACGCAATCGATCGGATTCTATAGATATCCCTTCAACACAACATAGGTCATCGAAAGGATCTCGGAGACCCACCAAAGCATGTAAAATACAGGATTTCCAATCCTAGCAGGAAAAGGAGGGAAACAGATACTCAATTT